>NC_055966.1:34638315-34645815 GCF_018492685.1 Alosa sapidissima
GCTTGGTAGCTAGCCGTGGTCCTGACTGGCTTGGTAGCTAGTCGTGGTCCTGACTAGGATGCCTATAGTGGACATTGCCCCCATATTATAGATAAAGCGTAATGTGAGTTTAGAGCAGTGTTTCTCAAACTTTTTCAGACGAAGATGATTTAAACTGGCATACATAGACAGTGTTGCAAAACTGTTTGGATTTACATACAAGTTGGTTCAATATTGCAAACAACTCATCTATATTATATTTTACCACGTCTGCTCGCGGACCACTTGGGATAGCTTGCGGACCTCCAGTGGTCCCCGGACCACACTGGTTTAGAGCTATGAGTGAAATGGAGGAGAAGGTGGGAGGCTATGCTACACGGGTGACGTAGTGGAAAGGTAGGAGGTTTTAAATCTCACAGAAGTAGAAATGGATGAGTGATGGGTGTCAATCATTCTGAGGGCTTGTCCGAACTTTGCTCATTAAATGGACCAACATAAATGAGCTGAAGGCATATTATCTTGAGTGATACAATGTTTATGTCCCAATGCTTGTTTTAGCTGGCCTTTAGTTATAGTGAGTGTGTAGTTTTGACTGGTGTGCACAGACCCTCTGTGGGTGGCAGAGGATGTGAGCAACGCTGCATGGCCATGTTTGAAGTTGTTAGTGGTGCTGGCATGATGCCACTCTTAATGCTCGCTAATGTCAGAAAACCACAGGGCACTTAGCATGACAGACACACACACACACACACACACACACTTCCTTCATCTGCTAATGATGTAAATCACAAGCACAACCATTACTTACTCAGTATGTAATTAGGACCTATTATTGTTTGGAGTTGCACACTCTCTCCTTATTTTAAATTGCCGGTCACATTTAGCTGTTCCTTAGGGCCAGCGCAAAGGAGAAAAAGCACGAATGTCTTTATCACGTTATCTCCAGGCCGGCTCTAATCAGGGCGGGGATGGCTTCAGAACTGCTCATTGCTTTCCCGCCGTGTGTTGGCCAGGCGGTGACTCAGATACAAGAGCCGGGTCGAAAACCGAGCCGCTCCCCGTCTCTCCCAGAGTGAGTCTTTGCCACTGTGTGAGTTGACAGTGCCAGGTTTTAACTTTGGCTGGATTTCTTGTGTCAGAAGAATGATGGAGTGAGTAATCTCTAAGAGGAGAAGAAGAGGCGACATTTTCGCTAAATAGCTGCATAATATGTGGGTGTTTTATTGAAGGAGTGGAACAAATAGCCATTATTTCATCAGCGGGGAACAGTCAGGGAGAAAGACAGCTCGATCTGACATCAGAATCTGATGATGAGTCCCTTGAAAGAACAGAGGACACAAAGTCTTATTTCAGAATGAGAGAAAGGAGATGAAAGCAGAGAGAAAAAAAAGAAAAAGTAAGCTAGAAAGAAAATGTATTATTCTACTCTTTTTCCCCCACAACGGGTAGTCCTCCTGTCCTCATCATTTGATGTCTCTCTCTCTCTCTCACACACACACACACACACATGCACACACTCAGACACTGAGCACACTTCCCTGAAACTGTGTGTGTGTGTGTAAACAGTGTTCTTAAAGGAGAGGGTGTGTGGGTGTTTGTGTGTGTGTGTGTGAGAGAGAGAGAGAGGGTGTGTGTGTGTGTGTAAACAGTGTTCTTAAAGGAGAGAGTGTGTGTGTGTGTGTGTGTGTGTAAACAGTGTTCTTAAAGGAGAGGGTGGAGGATATTAGTCTTGTTTTTGACCAGTCCAGATAGGCTCCGCGCTGACCTCGCCTGGCAACACCTGTTTACATCAGCACCTGCAGCGTCCCATTCTTACACCTCGTTTCCCCTCGCCCTCGCTGTGTCACCATGCTCCCCCTCTCTTTTCTTCTTCCTCCTCCTCTTCTTCCTCTCTTTCTTTCTCTCGTTGCTTTTCTCTCCAGCGTTAAAATGAGTTCCAACACGAGTTTCTGGAGTGACAAATCAGGATTTCAGAATCAGAAATAATGAACGATGATATGATCACTAATCATTCACAATAGGAACACATGCGCTGTCTCACTTAGACACACACACACATATGCACACGCGCACATGCACAGACACACACACACACATATGCACACGCGCATGTGCACACACACTCACACACACACACACACACACATATGCACACGCGCGCACATGCACTCACACACATACTGTACACACACACACACACATATGCACATGTGCACACACACACACACACACATATGCACACGCGCATGTGCACACACACACACACACACACACAAGCTGTACTGAGTAGTAGTGACAAGCTGTTGTGTTCATTGTTCACAGTTGGTTTAAGATCGGGAAATGTTTTTCCTACATTTCACACTTCTGTCACATTTATGTTGTTCCATATTCTATGTTTAGTCATTGATGCATGACTTAACACACTTTATAAAAATCTGAATAAACTGAATGCGAGTTGATAGTTGACCAGTGGTACTGGTAGTATTTGACCAGAAAAGTATGAACTGCTATTTGAGCTTGTTTGTCTCCTCCGTAGGTTCTCTGTGAAGACAATGATTGACCGCTCGTGCTTTGACACTGTGGATGACTTGTCTCCCGAATTCACCAACTTTGTGTCCATCCTTGAGCAGATCCTCAGTCATCGGCTCAAAGGTCAGCAAAGACTCTCGGGGAGATGATGTCTAGGGACTGAACCGATCATGCTCTCACAGAATCGCTGTATTGTGATAACATCGTTGTCATGGGCAACATATTGGGATTGTTTTGTAAGTTACACTATGATTCCCACTGCTATACTTTGCTGATGTAATGAGTAAATCATCAGGTAAATTTGAGTATTTTAAGTAGTGTATCCAATGCAGTTTGGGGTATTTTGGCAATTCCCCTAGAGTTGCGGAATATTTTACTTTGCCGTACTTCTCACGGCTTGAGCCCTCTCCCCTGGGTACTGCACATGTGCATTTGTTTTGGAGCTGAAGGACTATCAATAGGCCAAGACCATCTCTAAAGAGCTGTATCTACTGACCCTGTCTAATGTGAATCTAACCCTGTCTAATGAGAATCTAATGTTTCATGATTCTCGCGAAATGTCTCCAACTTGCCGTCAGCCAATTTGTAAGGCTGGTTTTCCAACAACAACAACAACGACAACAACAACAACAACAACAACACATTACATTTATAGAGCGCTTTTCTCAACACTTAAAGCGCGTCACATGGAAGGGGGGACCTCACTAGTAACCACCACCAATGTGTAGCACCCACCTGGGTGATGCACAGCAGCCATTATGCGGCAGAACGCTCACCACACGCCAGCTTGAGGTGGAGAGTGAGGGAGTGAATGAGCCAATTACAGTGGGGGATGATTAGGGGGATGATTTCCACATGAGGGGCGCTGCCAGCTTATTCATTGCCATGGTTCTCCTCATTACAAGTTTGTTTGCCATCAAAATTACTTTGAAGCTGTGATATATTAAGGTAAAAAACGTACATAGGGTACCATAGGGCAGCCGTGGCCTACTGGTTAGCGCTTTGGACTTGTAACCAGACGGTAGCCGGTTCGAGCCCTGACCAGTAAGCACGGCTGAAGTGCCCTTGAGCAAGGCACCTACTGTAACCCCTCACTGCTCCCCGAGCGCCGCTGTAGCAGGCAGCTCACTGCGCTGGGATTAGTGTGTGCTTCACCTCACTGTGTGCTGAGTGTGTTTCACTAATTCACGGATTGGGATAAATGCAAATTTCCAATCCAAATTTCCCTCACGGGATCAAAAGAGTATATATACTTACTTACTTTAATGACACTCATATATAAAAAGGCACACAATGTATCTCTCTTGCATTATGCTTCAGTGATCTGAGTCATTTTCTTGCTCTGCCTCTCTATCTCTGTCCTCCCAGGGCAACTGAGCTGGTTTGGATATGAGAGTGCCAGGAGTTTCTGGGACTACGTTCGACTGGCCTGCAGTAAAGTCCCCCATTCCTGCATCCACAGCATTGAGAGCATGGAGAACGTACGCAGCTCCAGAGCCAAGGTAAACATACACACACACACACACACACACACACACATACACACACACACACACACACACACACACACAAAACCACACACATGCACATACACATACACATACTGTATCACTTCAAACCTATCCATGCACTGCTGCTATAATTCTTATATTACTATGTTTACATTTTTTCTCTTATATTGTCCATATAATTATGACCGCCGCGCAGCGAATAGGTTTAGTCAGATTTTTTTTTTCTTTTTTTTTTCGCATGCCCAAATTTCCGTCAATGATTCCCGGGACACTGAAAGACCGGGGTACACGAAACTTGGTGGGCATGTAACCCCACATGGATAGCATGGAACCATCGTTTTTCGTTTTGATCTGTAGCCCCCCAGCTGGACTGGACCCCCCGAAAGGAGGGTAGGGCAGACACAGTTTTCTGTGAATATCTCGAAAACCGTAGGGTTTAGGAGGACCATTTTTTTTTGTATGTTGATCTCAAGGGGCCATGTCAACCCATTCCATAACCACTCATTTCATGTATAGCGCCACCTAGTTAAACACAAAAAAGTAGGTAAATTGAAGGTATCTGTGACCTAACATAGTCAAAACTGCACGAAATTGGAAGTGTAGGATCATTATGACACCCTCTATATGCACGCCAAGTTTTGTGGAATTCCGTTCATGGGGGGCCACACAATAAATTAATTTATGTTACTATACACCAACTGGCCTGTAGGTGGCCGGAGACAGTTTTCTGTGAATATCTCGAGAACCGTAGGGCCTAGGAGGTCCACCTTTTTTATGTATGTTGTTCTTAAGGGGGCATGTACACCGATCCCATTACCACTTATTTCATGTATAGCGCCACCTAGTTAAAAATTAAAAAGCAAAAAAGGTGTTTTCATCACAATATCTCTGGCTGACAAGGTCAAAACTGCACGAAATTAAAAGTGTAGGATCATTATGACACCCTCCGAATGCATGCCAAGTTTTGTGTACTTTCGTTCATGGGGGGCCTTACAATAAAATAATTTATGTGTACATTTAGTGACGTACATCAACAAGGATTCCCGGGACACTGAAAGACCGGGGTACACAAAACTTGGTGGGCATGTACCCCCACATGGATAGCATGGAACCGTCATTTTTCGTTTTGATCTGTAGCCCCCCCGCTGGACTGGACCCCCCGAAAGGAGGGTAGGAAAGACACAGTTCTCTGTGAATATCTTGAGAACTGTAGGGCCTAGGATGACCATTTTTTCCCGTATGTTTGCCTCCAGGGGTCATGTTAACCCATTTCATGTGCACACATGTGCACAAACAGATACACACACACACACACATACATTCACAGTAATCATACGTATGACACATACTCACACAGTAGACATATGTACGCTTGCATGCACAGGCACATACGCAGGCACACACACAAGCACGCACACACACAACACACACACACACACACACACACACACACACACACACACACACACACACACACACACACACACACCCACACACATAACATAAACATAACACAAACAATCAAGAATTTCTCAGAATTATGAACAGGCAAGATGGAGGTGGGGTTGTATAAAATGAATTTTACATGTGAAATCTATGAACTAATCATGTTTTGGTACTTGTTGTCTAGCAGATACCAGTGAGAATTGAGTGTGAATAATGCAATTTAGTGAGAAAGTTTAGTGATTTCTTTTTGTGGAAAAAAATTGCTGGACTGGGCGGCGGTCATATTTTGTACCGCTCTGCGGTACATCTAGTTATGTTATAATTAGCACAACCCCTGACATATAATTATATTATAAACTCTGTACATATAATTATATTATAATTATTATATTACTTTCTTACTTTTTCTCTTATATTGTCCATATTTAATGCTGGTCTCTTATATTAATGCTGGTCTCTAGACTTTATCCCTGCACTGTTGCACTGTTGGACTTATTTGCACTAACACCTCATACCTTACCACCTTACTGAAACACAGGGTCAGCCAGGAAAAGTGTTGAATTCCTTATGATAAGATAAAGATAAAACAGCAATGCACAAATGGCTGGTGGCAGTCACAAAAAAACACAGCTTGTTGTACCCGGGATCCATAAAGGCACTCCTTTGTGGCACAACATCATTAGCATTACTAGTAGCCTGGATAACAGAGAACAGAGAAAAAAATCCCCAACATCACCTTCAGCCTTCATGAACATTTCACTTCTCACATTTTTCCACCTCTGAAGCAGCAATTCCATAGACAAAGGCCATCTGTGTGGCATAAGTCCAAACAAACACACACACACACACACACACACACACACAGTGCTTTGAGCTTTTCGGAAGACCATGTTTTGATTTCATTTACAAATACATTTAATAGCCTTGGGCAGTTTGGCATACTGCTGTAGTCTCTCTTCAGTGGGTGAGTTTGTCTATCTTTCTTTCTCTCTTTCTCTCTTTCCTCTCTCTCTCTACCCCTGCCCCTCCGTCTCTACCCTGTCTCCCTCTCTCTCTCCCTCTCTCTCTACCCCTCTCTCCCTCTCTCTATCTCTACCCCTGTCTCCCTCTCTTTATCTCTCTCTCTCTCTTTCTCTCTCTCTACCCCTCTCTCCCTCTTTCTGTATCTCTGCCTCTGTCTTCCTCTCTCTCTCTTTCTCTTTCTCTCTCTCTCTGTGTCCCAGGGTAGAGCTTGGATCAGAGTGGCTCTAATGGAGAAGCGTTTGTCTGAGTACATCTCTGCCGGGCTGAGAGACTTCAAAACCACAAGGTCTCCTCTGCTTCTGATCTACATGTGCATCCTAAAACCTCTCATTTACTACCCTGTTGTAAATCTATGGGTGCAAAAGGCAGTCATTTCCACAACTGGCTCACTCAATGCCATAGGGCTTTGAAAAGATGTGACTGGCCTCCAGTAAGCCCATTGTACTCTGGGAGGATAGCTGAGAGTAGTTGGTTGGAATCAATACCATAGATGTTTTTTTCGGGGGGGGGGGGGGTTGTGTGACTGAAGATGTTGCCAGTTGATTTTGTTAGTTGATTTGATCTATTACTTGTTTTATATACGTTTGACCTGTTTTATAGTGTCAGTCTTTGTGTGTTCAAAGTGTTCGTATTTTGTGTTAAGCTGCATTGACCATTGACTTTTAACTGGTAGTTTGCTTGTTTTGTTTCTGTTCTGGTTGTGTGTGCTGAGCATGTCGTCTGTGCTGCTCTCAGGAGGTTTTATGAGGACGGAGCGATCATGTTGGGGGAGGAGGCAGGGCTGCTGGCTGACACCCTCATCGGACTCAATGCCATCGACTTCAGGTACAGCACCCTCTCCCCCCCTCAGCAGCGCATGCACACGCCCCGGGGGGGGGGGAATTGAGGAAGAAAGCAAATGGCTCAGGGCGGATTAATCCAATTTCCTTTTTTTTCTGCCATTTAATAAAGTGTTTTTTTTTTTGTAAATATGAAGAAGTGAGTTATGTTCTGCATTTATAGATGTGTAAGT
>NC_055966.1:34650815-34683315 GCF_018492685.1 Alosa sapidissima
TCGGTCCATGTTTTCACGTTATGCTTTTATCAATAAGACTCTCTGCCTTACCTTTGTAATTACACTGAAATGCTCTGAAAACACACTGAAAATGAACTGTTCTTGAGCAGAGAATATTGCCAGATGCTGTTTGATGGGCTGCTGCTAATATGTTGTACTGAAAGTCTAATGAGTGGTTTAGTCATACTAACATATTTGAGTAGTCTACTTTTTTTAAGATGCCCAATGTTACATACAGTATGTCAATATGAGAAGTGTCCATGGTGTGTGGTCAGTGTTCTGTAATGTATGCATGTGTGTATGTCTTTGTTCTTCTTCCAGGTAAAGAGGACACTCCATCATTGCGTGGGCTTTGTGGCTCTCTGACGTCTGTGGGCAGTTTTAAGTCTCTGACCAGCCTCAAGTCTAGTGAGTGTTTGGCTAGTCCCACCACTGAGATCACCAGTCCAGGACTGACGCCCTCATAGACCCCGCCCCCCCCCAAAAGCCTTTTCCCAAAACCTCTTTAGACCAGGACCACACCTGAACCTCTTTGAACAGCCAAAGCCAGAAACAACATCTGCATCCCACGAAAAAAAAAAATATCTCAACATCAAAACATGAACCATGAAACCAAAAGAAGGTTGGTGTCATGGCATCAGTATTTTACTCGAATACTGTTCTGAACATCTGAGAAGAACGTATTGAACCTATTGATCCAAAGCGTCACACTCCACTCTGTCCTGACACTAGCTTCGACTAGTAGTGCCGCTGGATAGACTAAAAATAGTACCTCCTCATGAGTCTGAAGAAGCAAGACCATTAGGTTGCTGATGCAGACAAACAGATCAGTACTGACGTGTGTGAAGACGGTGAACACAACTTCCTGACCTTTTCCCCTCTATGTTGTGTCTTGGCTTTCCTCTGTTGCTGCTGTAACCATTGTGCTTTTTGAAAGAGAGAAAGAGAGAGGGAGAGAGAGAGAGATAAATTAGGTGTGTGTGAAGTAATCTAATCGCTTTAGGACATATAAGACTGATGATATCCACCTCACAATTTTAAACCATTTCAAGCCAATCCAATAGACCAGCCAGAACAGAGTGTACAGAAATTAGGATCCTTACTCTCAGGGAGAGAGAGAGAGAGAGAGAGAGATCATATTTCCTTTTAATATATCAATTCTTATCAAAACAGGGCCTACTTTGTTTCTCATATCCTGTAGTTATATCTTTCTCACACACACACACCACCCCAGATATACAAGTACAACCCCAAATCAGAAAAGTTGGGACGTTGTGTAAAATGTGAATAAAAACAAAATGTAATAATCTGCAAATCTTTTAAACTCATATTTAGTTGCCAAAAGGACACAGACAACATATTACATGTTGAAAATGACAAATTTGACTTTTTCATGGAAAATATATGTTTTGATACCAGCAACACGTTTCAAAAACAGTTGGGACGGGGGCAACAAAATGCTGGAAAAGCTGTGTACTGATAAAGAAAACAACAACTGGTAACTGGCAACATGATTGGCTATGAAAACAAGCATCCCAGAGAGGTAGAGTAAAGATTTAGGGGTATTCATCACTCTGTGTAAACCTGTGTGGACAAATTACGGTATGTAGCAATGTTATTTTAATGTTTCTTAACATTAAATTATGAGGTATTTAGGGAATTCATCATTACAACAGTACATATCATTAAAATATTCAGAACATCCAGAGAAATATGCAAACAATAACAATATTGGATGGCCATGGTCTTTTGGAACCTCAGATGGCACTGCATTAAAACAAGACCTGTTTCTGTAAAGACAATCATTTTATGGGCTGGAATTTTATGGGCTTTACTTCTCAAAACTAGCAACTGGTCTTCTAAGTTCCTAAACATTTACAGAATTTTGTTAAATGAAGAGGTGAAGCAGCACAGTGGTAAACTTTCCCTGTCCCAACTTTTTTAAAACATGTTGCTGGCAAGAAATTCAAAATGATTATATATTTTCCATTAAATAGTAAACATTTGACATGTTGTCTATGTCCTTTTTGCTGCTAAATATGGGTTTACAAGACTTGTATCATATTATGTTTTCATTTGCATTTTACACAACGTCCCAACTTTTTCTGATTCGGGTTTCTGACCAGAAAGACAATATACCGTAATGACCCAGCATACTGAATGTCAGTACCTTTGGCCACTAGTAGGAAAAACATGTATGTTTTAATCTCCTCCACATGATTGAGAAGCCTAACATTTCAAATGAATTAGAAGATTAGAAGTTACAAAACCCCTGAATAATGCGGCTTTAAGTGTGCAATTTCAAAGTGATCAGGGTAGATCCCTGTGTGTGTGTGGCCTTGGTTTGTGGGAATTCATAATTTTTCAGACCAAAATCATATTAGACACCAGGCTCAAAGTCACAGGCTCAAAATACAAATCAGGCAGCCCATCTGTTTATTTATCTGGAAATCTATCCAAAAAATCATTACTGATATGAATTACAGTTTGAGCACTCAAAAGCTGTAATTGTACTGATATCACAAGTGGAACACTTCAAAGTAACCTGATATGTGCAAAATGTCTGTATTTTAAGACAACTAAATCAGAGAATTATTGGCAAAACTGTTTCCAAACCGTGTTCGCTCTTGTAGCATCCATGTCAGTATTAATCTCTTGGACCTGTTCATGTTTAGATTAGTTCAGATAATATGCCAGCCATGGTACATCAATAGCATTCAGTATGACTATATGACTGGATTAATATTTTATCTGGTAAGATTTAGCCTACAGTTGCAAGTGTGCTTAGATATGAGTAAAATCTCCTGGTCAAGATAAGGTACATTTATCTTATTTCCGTCTGTTTGACAGGCTAGTCCATTTTAGAGGTCAAAAGCTGCTTCAACCACTGTGTTATGCATTTCAACAATGTTATGTAAATGGCATTCATTATTTCAGATATTGAGGAACTCTAATCATATGATCTGCTCTGGTGATTATTCATTTGGTATTTATTCCCAAAGAGATTTCAGAGTTGAGATTGAGGTAAACCACTGTGCCACAGTTAGAACAAGAGCTGTGTTGGGAATAATCCTGTTGTATTTATCCTGCATCCTTCCTCAGGATAATGTTAAGAGAGAGAAAGTGTGTGTGTGTGTGTGTGAGAGAGAGAGAGAGAGGGAGATAGAGAGAGAGAATGACATGGGGAACTCACTTTTAATATATGCCACACATGCCACAAAAGGCTTTTCATTGGCTTAGTGGTAGGAAGTAATTGTTATTTAGTTTCACTTTCAATTAGGGCAGCTTTTCAAACAAACAGTGGAAAAAAAATAAACTTGGCCGTGCAGGAATGTGAGGGTTGCTACTTCAGTGGGATGTTGAAGCTGGACTAAATAAGATGGCTGTATATATCTGCATGGGGTAGGAGAGACTTGTAAGAACAGTGGAGCAGATATGTTCCATACAAGCACATTACAGTAATACCTAATGCCCTTCCCCTAACATCGGGGTGGTATTTAAAGAAGGGGCCAGCTTATAGTAACGGCTCAGTATTAAGTGTCAGGACAGGAAGAATGACACTGTATTATTTAAAGAGGAAGTGATCCATGTGTTTTTTATTTAGTTTGTAAGAAAAGCTTTTTCGAGGACAGATCCTGCGAATTGCACTAGATAAAAATGCTCTCCACTCTGAGTGTTGCTCCCATTATTGCTTGTCTCAGCATTGTTATTATTATGAAGCCTTCTAGCTCGGCTGGGTCAGAGAAATGACTCATCATTTTACTCATAGAAAAGAAATGTTTACAAATCATGAGAACGTAATGTGAATGTATTTTTTGACCCAGCTTATTTCATTTCATAGGTATGTCAGAGAGTCCACTGTCCATCCGTCCATGCATATTCTTTAATGAAGATTACAAGTCTCAATTAGTTATGCCAATTGACCATAACTTATGGTAATGTCAGCACATCTGTCCCACATATAAGTATACATAGAAATTTTGACTTTAAGAGAAGAACATTAAGAGTGGCACCGAGTGAATGAGTAATTAGGATTCAGGCTTCTTCCATCCACAGTTGTCTTTTTATTAAAAGAGTCAATGTAATTGCCATAAGCCTAACATGTTTAGTGTGAAATCAGAAACAATTATGTTGACTGACATTCATTCAAATTTCAAGTCAAAAACAGTTTGATATTGTCTGATACATGAGAGCATGCTGCCATTTTACTGTTGTTGTTAAGACTAAGCTCATAGCATCTTTGTCAAAGTCTTATGACTCACAGTTGCGTGTTCTAGAATCCATGTGTTGAGGATTTCTGCCAAAGTGTGTTCTTTTGTTAGGAAGTTGGTCTGCTCCTTCGGTTATAACGCATTACGTTAGTGCTTATTTGTGTTCAGTTTTATTTTGAATATTTACGGATTATTTTCTTGACTGACATTGAATGGATCATCTCCACCTTTGTTCAGAGGGGTTGAAACTGAATAAACAAATCTGTGTTCAATTTTATCCCTCATTGGAAATGCCTGCTGTTGGTTTCCCTGATGTGATTTGTGGATTAGTTTGAGTTGTACCATGTTCAGTGGGCTGTGTGGGTCGACAGCTTACTGTGTAACAGCTTCACAGGAACCTAGTATGCTTCCAGAATTACAGAGAGCACATTCGACTTTGGTTAACATACTTTGAATATTCTCTGTGTTACATCCAAACTACGTGCAAATTACGAATAATTCTTTCTGAGCCAACTATACATGCCAACAAACAATGACCAATCCAATCTTCTCCCTGTAAGCACAATTAAAAACAAATTTAATAAGTCCAGCCGGCTTTACTCCGATTACTGAAACAGGTTTTCCTGTTGGCTACTATATCCAAATGTCTATGCAACTTTTTACAAAACAAGACAAACAAAAACTGGCAAGAGTGTTTTTTTTTTTTTTTATTGCTGTAGGCCTACTACCAAGTAGAATACAACAGAATACAAGACAGATAGATGACCAGTGATCGTGTTAATGACTGAGGTGCATATGATTGTAACTTTTCAGTGACTATCCTTCAACCTTATACTGACACTTCTAGATTATTTGTTCCTAACTATGTGGTCTGAGGTATTGGTAGTAGTATGGAATCAGGTGTTAAGTATGGAATCGAGTGTTTAACTTCCATTTTGCATTTCAACTGTTAAAGATAGAGATAGATAGATAGATACTTTATTGATCCCCAGGGGAAATTCAAGAAAATGTTAAAATGTGGTGTGGTGGCATCCAGGCTTTCCGAGACCCATTAGAACCAAAGATTCTAGAGCGCTTTGATTAGAACGATATGGAGTCATAATGGTCATTGTGACAGCACAGATGGTTTGCAGGGTTGGATTGAGAATAATGTTGTCAATGTAAGCGAATGCCGAAAGCGGAGTGCGCCATGCTCATTTCGATGCCGGAATCCACAGCACTTAAATGTACACTATGCAAGATTTTCACATTAATATAACCTTATGAATAATAATAATAATAATAATAATAAGAATAATAATACATTTTATTTGTAGAGCGCTTTATCATGTAGCCTACTCAAAGCACTGAACATTGTAGGGTAAAAAAAGACCCTACAAGCCAAGTAATGGGGGAATCGTTCACCTAGCATAGCCATACAACATAATAGCCAGTCCCTAACGAGAGAACCAGCCATGCCATATATCTAGTGGGAGCACTACAGTCACTGAAAATACCTGAACTTGCATAGTATACCTTTAAGATCTTTGATTAGACCTGCATGGAGTCATAATGGTCATTGTGAGTGATGAAGCACAGTAATTTGGCACAGGTAAGGGACAGCACATCATCACAGAGCTCTGGTTTGACCACTCATGCTCACAGCTGTCCTCATGCTTCAAACACAACCCCAGCTTCATCATGGGGAAACACCAAAGACCTTTAACGGGGTGAGAAGATCTCTTCTTCTGGCTTCACAGCACCATCTGCATATTCACTGTTAATAAAAGTAGTTCACTGCTGCTGCCTTATTGTGCATATGGTTGAGTGTAATCAAAAGTGCTTCATGGTAGTTACGGCCTCTTCACAATGAAAACTGATTTACTGGGATGTCATTTTTTTTTTTAAAGTATAATTTACATTTCAGGTATGGCACCCCAGCAAGCATAGAATCACAACAAGCATAGAATCACAACAATGCACTTGGTTTTGTGGGGCAGGAACAGATTTCAGTTTCAACAAACAAGATCACTCTGATTAGATCAGTCCCACCTCAGTGAGAGGGCATTTCATCATTAGATATGGTTACCCTTCAAGACACGTAGTTCAGTTTGGGAACGTGCGCACGTCCTAATTAAGGTGCAGGAGCCAAAAGTCCAAGATCCAGTAAGAAAGAAGGTCCGCACACTTGCCCTCCGGTTATTTTCTTCTTTTGGATTTCAATCCCCACACACGTGTGTGGGGATTGAAATCAAATAAAAGAAAATAAACGGAGAGCAAGTGTGCGGACCTTCTTTCTTAAGGCCCATTCACACCAAAAAACGATAACGATAACTATAAATAAATATCGTTCTCGTTAATATGAATGACGACGTTCACACATAAACTATAACGATAACGACATGAAGAACGATATCGTCGGGGATCACTTTCAGAGCGATTTTCACAACGATAAAATGCTAATAGCCAATTAGAACCCATCGAATTTTAGCCCTCACATTTATTAACACAATGAGAGACTTTGTTTATCGTTGTTCAGTGTAAACGCTTTTATCGTTATGGTTATAGTTATAGTTATCATTATCGTTCTTGGTGTGAATGGGCCTTTACTGTACCTTTCAAGACACTGCATTTATAACACCAGTCCAAGGAATGACTGATCTGGGTCCAGGTGCACTAACTGTTGCACACTCATGGTTACATGATTGAATGATTGATTTTTAAGAGAACAGCGTCAAAAGGCCCCGCGTCTGACCACAACTGGTTCTCTCTGGAGCCATTATTAAAAGAACAGCGTCAAAAGGCCCCGTGTCTGAACACAACTGGTTCTCTCTGGAGCCATTATTAAGAGAACGGCGTCAAAAGGCCCCACGTCTGACCCAGTCCCTTTGCGTCCTCTGGGGAGGAATGTAAAAAGCACTTCAAATTCCACTTCATTTTCCCTGCGTGGACACATGTCTGGAGTCACCGTCGTCCGGCCTTAGGAGCTGCTTGTGTGGAGAGTGGCCAGCGTCCTCTCTCCTCTCTGCTCCTGATTGCGCTTGCGGAAGAAGGCCTTGCCGTACTCGTACGTGCTGATCATGATGGCACAGGCCGGGGCCACCTTGATTAACCTGGGCATGAACCCTGGGAAGGAGAGGAGACAAGGACAGGACTGTTTTTACAGGGATTGTTCATGGGAATATACCCACTATCAGAGCGTTATGGAGACATCTGCTGGCGGCTTGAATTGACACATTACTATTTGAAGAGGAGGACGTAGAGGAGTGACATACAGTAATGTATGGTTTGTGTTTAGAAAATCTGTTAGAAACGCTATTAACTTAAACTATATTAGATATATTATAAAATACACACACAAATCTAGCAGTATATGTGCTTGCATATCTACAGTATTGGGTCATCACATTTGCACGCTCAAACTCTACAGCACAATGTGCTGCTTTACTCAACTCAGATAAAAAGCTTCAGAACTAAATGCTGGTCTAAACAACGTCGCAACTAGAGCACAGTGCTGACCTGCAAATAGTCCAGCCGCTCCACTCTCAGCCACTATCCTCCTCATCACCTCCAGGGTCGAGCACGTTGCCTTGGCGGACACTGAGACAGAGAGCAACACATCACATCAGGCCCAAGGACTGTATGGTCTCTGATCAGGCCAACTTATTCACTGTAAAGTGTAATGAAAATGCAACATGCAAAATTAAGCTAACACATACACTTACACAAGGGGTGTTATGCCAGCTAAACTTTTGAGTGATATTGAAAAATAATAATAATGACGCAATTATCTTTAATCTGTCATATTCAGACTTTCGGCGATTAGTTTATGGGCCCCATACCACTCCACACACAAAAACATTTGCAAATGCATCTTATTGTGCATTATTGTGGATGACAGGCTTCCAACTCCATTCCCCCTTCATATACAAACTCTGTGTGCAATAGGAATGGAACTCAGAATGGAACACAATGGCCTTTAGACAGAGTGCCACTGAAACAGTCTGTCTGTCTGTCTGTCACCTACAGTTCATAGCCTGTAGTTCCCCCAGCTCCACCTGTCTCCTAGTCTTCACCACGTCAAAGGGCAGAGTGGCGATGGAGGCAATCTGTCAAGATAAACCCACAAACACACAAACACATGAGCAATCACTCCTACAGTGAGAATGAGCAAATGAGCTCGTATCAGCACATGGGTTTACGGAACAAAAGAATGACTGAAAAAGTGATCATGTGCTTTTTTTTTTTTTTTTTTTTGCATTTTTAAATCACATGAATTAGGTTTCAAGTTCCTCTTTTTAAGGTAAACTGACCCTCAGATTTCATTGAAGACCAATGACAGCTGCTGCATACTGCCATCTAGCTAAACTAGCAGAGAATATACAAAGCTACACCTGAAGAATAAATGCAGTAACAAACTGTGGCCAACTGTCCTCCATAAAATTTGTTTGGATGCTACTGGTGAATAACCTAAATATATCATATTTTTAGACCAAATAAATGCAATTGTCAAGCAAGTACAACCACTCTACGGTATCCTTTATTTATTTTTCTGAACAAGAACTACAATACCCACGATCCCCAGAACAGAAGCTATGCTGTGATCTCGTTGCCCATTTACAAGTGATAAGTTGTCTGAAAAAAACGGAAAAAAATTAAGTTAAATTAAATTTAAATTCCGCAACGACACGCCCATTTCAAGTCGTCTGACGAGAGGCAATCTCTTACAAACCAGAGGACCCCCAAGTTCGGAGGAGAGTTGTTACGACTTAAAAACAAAGATGGCTGCGCCCTGTGTTTGTGTTAAGTAGTTGTGCTATTCTACTCTTCTTTTTGCTGCTTAGCAAATGTGAATGTCCATTTCAATAACTCATACACATTCCAGTGCCTCAAAGGTATGTGTTACGTTGTCTTGTTGTTTGTGGAATATCGTGGTATGTGTTGTTTATCCGTTGGTGTTGGTAAAAGTGGCTAGCAATGTTGCTGTGTTGCTAAAAACAAAGGCTAGACAACACTACGTTACTCGAGGTGAATAACATGCTCTCTGGCTCATTGTGTTGTGATGAGCGCAAACGCAAACCAGAACGCATATAGCTCGGTCTTACGAGGCAGTGACATCATTTCAGAAGTTACGGGTTGTCCCAATGGACAACGGGATGGCAGGACTACTCACTGATCCAGATAGAGCTCCTGCGATGAAGGTGATGCTGAAGGTGGGATCTCTGGTGCCATGATACTCACACAGCCATATCTTCATCTTCTCATAGTTATACCAGTACATGGCTAAAGAGAGAGCAAGTGTGCAGGTGTAGCACAGTGGAAAGTTATAAAATATTAATCATAAGATACTAATAATGTGATATGACTGACCAGTGCATATGTATTCAATGGTTATGTGTTCACCCTGTCTGTATGGTCACGTCAATGAAGACCTGACATGTTTTACTCACTGACAAAAAAAAACTTTTTTCCTGAGGGGACAAGAAAGTACCTATCTATCAAAAGTATCTATCTAATACAATATGTTGCCAATAGACTTATTTCTTGACTGCCACTATTTTAATACATATTAAACGTGGCAAAGCTTTTGCACATCTCTTTTTGGGGATAGGTGCGTCGGAGAAGACCATGGGTCATGAATCAGTGGTTTTAGAAGAGATCCCGCACACTGTCCATTCCGCATGCAAACATTTATTTGAATATAACACAACGTTTCGGTCTCAGACCTTCATCAGGTAAATTCCTGAATTCCAGGAGGTCTGAGAGCGAAACAAATAAATGTCTGAGACCGAATCAAATAAATGTTTGCATGCAGGATTTCTTCTAAAACCACTAATACTGTACATGCTAAACAAAATAAGTGCCAATGAAACCAGAAATATGTCCAAACATACTCTGGTATATCAGTGCAGAGTAAAAGAGAGGTATAGGGCGAGGAATACCTGAGAATGGGACATCTCTGAGTATGGTGGGGCCCCAGCCCCTCCATAGGGAGAGCCAACCATCATTCACCACTGAAGAGCGAATCACGGCACTGAGTTGCTTGTAAGACTGCCTTTCTGACTGCAGCTTTGTGCGGATCAACTCCAGCGGGCTAATTACTGTAGCAGAGCCCACTGCAACACACACACACACACACACACACACACACACACACACACACACACACAACACAACACAACACATATACACACAAACACACAAAACACACACACACACACACACACAAAACAAAACTTATACAATAATACAATGCCTAGACATGTCTAGACACAAATGTATGCACACAAAATGGGTAGGTAGTTTTGTTTTTTTACTCTCCCCAGCATTCTCTCATCATGTTTTGCTTTCATATAAGGTATTTATCTATCTATCTATCTATCTATCTATCTATCTATCTATCTATCTATTTCAGGTAACAATAACCAAATATTGTTTCTCTCACGTTCACTGCTTGCATTTCATTAGTGCTATTAGGAACTTAACATACACCCATGCATTCCACCTGTGGACCACCCTCCACATCATGAGCTATTTGACTAGAGAAATGCAAATGTATTGTTATGAAATGCAAATGGCATGTTATGAAATGCAAATGTAATGTTATGGAGTGCAAATGTAATGTTATGAAATGCACTGCAATGCAAATGTAATGTTATGCAATGCAAATGTAATGTTATGAAATGCAAATGTAATGTTATGAAATGCAAATGTAATGTTATGAAATGCAAATGTAATGTTATGAAATGCAATTCAGATGTTACCCCGAGCGATGGCTCCAGCTAATAGCGGTGCCAGATCAGCTCTCTCTCCCATTCTGCTCCTCATTATGGCACAAAGCTGGTCGTAACATGTGAAATAAATCACCGTTGCTGGCACAGCCATGACTCTGGAACACACACACACACACACACACACACACACACACACACACACAGGTATATCGATTAGAATGCCAACTTTGTGCTATCAAAGAACATGCCTGCTCAATGAGTCTGCCTGCAGGCAGTCACATAGATCAACCAACCAAACTAAAATATCTAGCAATAGTGAGGAAAGTGAGAGGATGTGTGCATGAGAGAGCACACATATCTAGCAATAGTGAGGAAAGTGAGAGGATGTGTGCATGAGAGAGCACACATATCTAGCAATAGTGAGGAAAGTGAGAGGATGTGTGCATGAGAGAGCACACATATCTAGCAATAGTGAGGAAAGTGAGAGGATGTGTGCATGAGAGAGGACGGATGCATGGTAATGCTAAAAAATTCCTTACAGTGTTGGTGGGAGCCCACTCCATAACGAAGTCATTCCTTCTCCACGGATAATCTTTAAGAACGCATCCTGAAGCGGATCCGAGACACAAGAAAAGACATACAGCTTATTGGGCCAACTTCCCTGGTAGTTCCACAACACTATGCTGACATTTGGTACAGCCAGATGAGGAATTAAAGGAACCGTATGTAAGATTGTGGCCAAAACTAGTACTACAATCACTTTCAAATTACTGTAGAGCGGTGTATCCCCTCCCCCTCTGACTGGCATAGCTGGCAACCCGGATGCTGAAACACTACTGACTTTGTGATTAGTAGATAGGTAGAGGGTGGCGCATCAGCCCAAACACAACATGACATCAACATCAGTTGAGGGCTGTAACTTCACTTTTTAAATGACAATATCCTGGCCGGACTACTGTTGTCAGTGATATAAGTATTAGAAATGAACATGATTTCTTAATGTCCAGTGACATATCAGGGCCATTTTATGATTAATTGAAATACATTTCTTACATACAGTTCCTTTAATTACGTTTCCTTCACTTTAAATCACAAGACAAAGTTGCAACTTGCACATCACAAGATAAAGTCTAACTAACATTAGTTTTATATAAACAGGCTGGTATTGGCCTGGAACCACTAAAAACAAAGACTTTCTATATCATGTTTACATTCTATGAAGAGTTCAGATGCAAAACCCTCTAAATCCATCTGACCACTTTTCTTTTACATCAGGCTCTTACAGGTTTTTGTCTACAAATCGATATTTCAGACTAGGAAGAGAGTGGTATTTAGCGGGTTTTGAAGCTATATTATTTCATTAACGTATACTATGTGTGGAGAGCATTCACTCACCATGGTCCCTCACCATCTCATTTTTGACATGTGGCATTTAGAGGCTTTTTGCACCTGAATTCAACGCATATACTGACAACAACTTCTTATTGAACCCCAAGGAGACCCAGGGACTCCGCCCATTGCTTGTCAGTTGTCACTCACCAGGGTTCCACTGAAGTGCCCTGGGGCTTTGTACCAAGCCTTTGCATTTCCATTCTCACATACGCAAATGTGATCCATGAGTCCGTTGCAGTATACAAAACATTTTCCTATAGGTGCAAAAGGTAAAAACATATATTTACATATATAATAGAAAATGCTCAGTAAAGGAGCCAGCACAGACCAACATTTCTCCGTTTACCTTTATACAAAGGGGTCTTCTGAGCTTGAATTCTGATCTTAACAACGTCCAAGGGCGTGACTGCATAAAACATGCATAGAAATAAATGTAAACAAAGGGCAAATGTGTTTTTATTGGTTACAGACATGGCTTGTCTAAAATGAATAGTGTTGACGTGCGTCTACAGTTTTAGTCAATGGCGTGGCTGACATTTGAGAGGTTGAGGTTCCTAATCACTTTACCCAACAGCGATGTGAGGATGGCGCCAGAGCAGGAGGCAACCATCTGCTGTAACGGCGTGATATCCGAGTGCTCTGGAGAACTTTGGGAACTCATCTTGATGCCTACCTATTTCAAAAACATATTTTTAAGTACACTTCATCTTGTCAAAGAAATCCCTACAAACATGTATAATCGATTTCATGACTAAATTATCGACTACTATTCTGGTTTAACCTTTGCTCCAGCAACAGAGAGGATAGCCTAATATACTCCTGATATCCTTCGAGACCCATGCTGGTTCTTGTCAGATGACCATTCATCATTAACTTCATAATCAACAACTGAAAAATAAACATGTATCAAAAAAGTTTTATTCCTACCAGAATGCTGCTTCTTTCTGGATGTTTAGGTTCCCATTAGCTTGTTGTCCACATTTGGCCGACAACTGTTGCAGAATAAGCCAGTGTTACCGAAGGTAATTGCACACTGACTGCTAGTGCTAGATCCCATACGGTTGCCAATTAGCTATAGCTAGCATAGAGAATGTCACATGAGTAAACTGAATTTCATTAAGTACTATCGTGACAATAAATGGGCCCGATGACATTACACAAAGACAACACAGATTCCGTCCAGAGTGACAGCAATGACTTACACTTTTGAGGTACAACTACATAACCATGTTGCATGTTACATGCCAGCTGTAGTTTCCGTACACTTACACAATCACATAAGTATCAATTTCATTACCTCACATTCCAGTAGGGGTATGGAGTACGTGCAAACACTGCCACACTATATACAAACATGAAATATTACTATATGTGCAAATAATCATATTCCAATTATTATGGGTACAACACATGCTTTCGCTGTGCTGAAACGTGGGTGCAAATAGTTTTATTGTTTTGAGTGTAAGATTTTTGTCGAAACTGCCGAAACAAATCTAACTGCAAGATCAAAACAGACGCATTGTGGGAAAGTTATTTTTAAGCGCGGGAATGACTAAAAAAACTTTGAGCAGTAAGCTATGTTAACATCATGTCAACAACAAACTAGGAAATGGGAGCAAGACACGTTATTCCAACTGATCCGAAGTAGTTACGCGTTGTCTAAATGGATATCGTTGTATGTGCGTCTTGTTGTTTGGGGAGCTTGTAAGTAATTCAAAGTCAACATTACGGGGCAGATCGTTTCTTTAATGGTGTACGTTACTTTTCAAACCAGCAAACGTTAGTCAGTGTGGCTAGCTGCTAGCTGCTGCTAGTTTGATGATAGGAAACAGCTTCCTAGTTACTTCCTGTTGTTTTTAAAAGGATCGGTTTTTAAACGGCTGCTCTATGAAACTGTGCCAGAAAATGCTAGTCAGTCTGTCATCGCATGCTTCAGCAGTCAAGTTCTTACAATTTACTTCTGAGTTTCTGTAAGTAGGCTACTTGACTCTCCATTCTTTTAAAGGCACGTGCCAAAATAGTGTAACGTTATTATGCAAGGTTAGGTTGGTTGCGGTTTGTGAGAGGCTGTAACGTTTTGGTGTGTTTGTATGGTTTTTTTTAAGTGCCTTTTGAATCCATACATTTTCAGATGCTACAGTCTACTACATAGGGATTTCTAATGTTCAATATGGGGCTTTAATTAACCTCAGCAACATTCATTTACCTAGTTCTAATTTGAAATGAAGCCAAGAGCTGTTCCAAGGTCTTCCAGGTCTAAGTCACAAGGTAATCATTTTGCTACTTACATATCTACCTCACTCAACATACAGGTGTAGGAAGAAATACTCTAATATATTTTGCTAATTTGTGTGGCTTTATTGTAGATTCTAAGATCGATGACAACGGTCCAAAAAAGACTAAAGAAAAACATCAGAAACGAACACCTTCCTCTATCAAACCTTTAACTGGAAAGGTTTTCTACTTGGATTTGCCCTCTAACAAACGAAGCGCAAGACTTGAAAATGACATCCAAACGCTTGGAGGAGTATGTATAAAGTTATCTTGTTTTTAGATTAGATTCAACTTTATTGTCATTGTGCAGAGTACAAGTACAGAGACAACGAAATGCAGTAAGTTTATACCATGAGTTGTGTCATTGTATTTGTGAATGTTTGGAAGTACTGTTCTATTGAGCTCTATTTTGATTGCCCTGAGAAGAACAGTAATTGCAGAGAATGGTTGTGAATGGTCACACAAGTCAGAAATGCAAATGAAAATGGGCTTTTAGGTTGCTTAATCCTGTCTTTGCCTTGGAGATTAAGAGTCAAAGCCATTTACACTCATTCCTTATTGTGGTGGGCTGGGATAAGATCTGTCATATTTGTGCTCTTTAAAGCCATTTAGCCATTTCTAAACATTATTAAAAAAAAAAAAAGGCAGGCAAGCATTTCAGAATGACCCTAGGTTGTTCAAGTATCGGGGAAAGAATTTGGTACTGGGCAGTTTATGGCTGTTTTTTTTTTTTTTTCTTCTTCCAAACAGTGATTGTCTTTAATTCTCTCTCTCTCTCTCTCTCTCTCTCTCTCTCTCTCTCTCTCTCTCTCTCTCTCTCTCTCTCTCTCTCTCTCTCTCTCTCTCTCTCTCTCTCTCTCTCTCTCTCTCTCTCTCTCTCTCTCTCTCTCTCTCACTCACTCAGACGGTTGAGAAGTTCTTCAGTAAAGACATTAGATATCTGGTCAGCAGCAAGCCTGAGGCTCGCTATGTGCACCGGCTGGTGCGGGAGTCTCCGGTCCCCAGCCCGGAGTCGGTGCTCAGCTCCCCTCGGCCCAGCAGCAGCAAGGAGGGTCACCGGAGCGGCTCCCAGGGACCCACGGACGCAGTGAGTGTGCCGGGACACAGCCGTGTGTGTGGTTGTCAGTTAGCTGCATCTGTGTCTGTTTATGGTGTGATGTTCATGAAATTGAAAATTGGTCTATTGTCCTGTGAAATAATGAGCAAAATCCATGCCTGTTTTTGTGAAACTTACTGCTTTATATAAACACACATGGCTCATTTTGAAAGCATGGATGTGAGTCTTTCTGTGTGTGTGTGTCTGTACAGAAAGCAGATTTTTGAGATTCCTTTCAGGTAGTAGCCTAGTGTTCGTACTGAGATGCCTGTTGTTGTGTCTCAGGTGCAAGTCAGCCGAGGGAAGAAGCTGGTGGAGAAGGTGATGAAGGAGCAGGTAAGAGGCGGCACAAACGCTCATGCAGGCTTCATGTTTATGATGTTCTAGGGCAGCTCATGCAGGCTTCATGTTTATGATGTTCTAGAGCAGCTTGTGTCGCAGTATGGCTTCATGTTGTTGATGTTCTAGAGCAGTGTTTTTCAACCTTTTTTGAGCCATGGTACATTTTTTTTATATTAAAAAACATCCTGCGGCACACCACCAACCAAAAATGTAACAGAATTACACACTGTGGCCTAATATAGTAATAATAATGACAATTTAGTTTCTCATTTCTTTACAGTTCGGTTCAGGAGTCTGCATTTTTTCTTTTCAAGGAGGCCTATTTATTTATGTTTAGCCTATTGATTTGCTGTTTTAGGCCCTACGTCTTTTCACCCATATTAGAAAGCTAGATACCGGACTGTTCGAGTTCTAGCCTATTAAGTGGCATAGGCTACGTGGACGCGGCCATCATACTGCTGGAGGCACCTACACGCTCTGGACAACACTAGCTGACGCTCAGAGACACCTGATTTCCAATCAGAGACACCTGTTTCTCCTGTTTGGCCTCCACTAATTGTTGCCCCCATGATGGCATCGCTATTTACGTATGTTCTGGAGCCCGATGCGTTATCTAGCTTTCCAGTATCTATTTTTCACCACCAGTTTTAGTGCGCATCACTTGATTAACAAGGTCATTATTGCGCTATTACTGTCACCCACGGACATGAAAGAGGATTGATTTATTTATTTATTTATTTATTTATTTATTTAGCAAGTCACTACATTGCAGGCACAGATACTCAACAATAGCATATCCTAGCCTACTATTTGCAACAAGTAAAGTTTTTGGACCAATTAAGTGAAATTGGACAATTTCCCACGGCACACTGGTGTGCCACGGCACAGTGGTTGAAAATCACTGTTCTAGAGCAGCTTGTGTCGCAGTATGACTTCATGTTTATGATGTTCTAGAGCAGCTTGTGTCGCTGTAAGCCGTTGTTTAATAACTCGCATGTGGGATCTCTTGGTGTGCTGTTGCTATAGGAGCGTATTAAGATCAACAAGATGTTGTCGAATGCACTGGAATGGGGAGTGAAAATCGTTCACATAGAAGGTAAATCTCTGCTTCCTAACATATTAAACATGCTAGTAGGGTAATAGCATTACCGTGTAATTATCATGTGATGGTCCATTAGTCCATCCATAGTATTCATAATCAATTTTTTTCCCCCCTCAATCAGACATGATTGCGTATATTGAAAAGAAGAAACCTGCTATTTCTACAGAGCAGAAGACAAACCCTACAGCTGTCAAAAAAACAGTAGGTCTTTTCTTTTATGGACCCTTTCAACAATAAAAACAAAAACAATGCTTGAACGTTCTATTTGGGCCCCAATCTACTTCCTCTGCATTAAGATAACATATGGAATGTTAAAAAGGAAGTCTTGTGGGGCCACTTATGATGCTGAGAATGGAACTCTCTTGAAAGGGTCTATAGATCAGCTGGAAATTAATTATGTAAACACACGTGTGTCTCTGCTAATGTGAATATTTAGGCCAAGCAAGCATGTTATGGACGGACTTCTCAGAAACACAATGGTGAGTTTTCTTTATGCATATTTAAGAAAGAAATATGATTTTAATATTAGTGTGTCATTGCTATTTATCTCCATGTGCACTGATACATGTGGCATTTGTGTCATATGTTTTGCAGCTAGCAGAATCAGTAAGCCTTTTGTGAAAGTGGAGGACTCAAGTAGGTAAGTGCATTAAGATTGTAAATCATTCTTTTGAAACTGAAGATGATGTTTGGTGCTCTGTCTTGTTTAGAACCACTGGTACTAATTTCTAACATCCATGGCTGAAGTGCCCTTGAGCAAGGCACCTACCTAACTCCCTGCTCCCCGAGCGCTGTTGTAACAAGGCAGCTCACTGCTCCGGGTTAGTGTGTGCTTCACCTAACTGCGTGCTCTGTGTGTTCACTAATTCACAGATGGGATAAATGCAGAGACCAAATTCCTTGTATACACAAGTATACTTGGCCTGTAAACCTGATTTACATTTACATTCTGGAATTGCTGTCGTTATCAAACAATGCATGCACATTGTACTATAATTCTTCATAAATCCGAATTTGAGGCAAATGTCATGTAAAACAATGTGCCTTGCATTCATTGCTACCCTTATCCTTATATAGATTGGGGCATGCCTTGAATTATCAAGGGAATCAACATCCATGTGGGTCATATCTGTGTTTAAAATTAATTCAGGTAAAAATAAGGATTAGGCTAATAAATATATCGACAATGTTGACTTGTCAAAGTGCAGCTTTACTAAAGAGGATAAATCATCCGGGCCGTTATGCTCGAGTTGGGAAACAGCAGCATGTGCAGCATTGAAACTGGGAACTCTGAAGATGGGCTTAACCTGAAACATTTGTCTCTCAGTCTTTGTTCATAGAGTCTATTTTATCAGCCTCTGAGTGCAGTTTCCTTTTATTTCTCCTGCATCTCCTTTTATCTATTACTTGACCTGTTTTTTTGGATTCTATGCACTTAATAGAAGACACAGACCTCAACCTCAAATGAACTGTGTATTAACCTTTGAATATATGACTCGTAAGTAGTGTGTCCTGAAATGTGCTGTGTTGTTGTAGGCGGTACAGACCCCTCTACCTGCACATGGCCCAGATGCCTGTGTGTAACTTCAACTCGGCTCCCCCTGCCAGCCCTTTCCAAATAGAGGACAAGAGACACTCCACACATGGGTGAGGAAATTCTCACACACACACACACTACTCTTTAAGTTGAATTCAGATAGCCCATTGAAAGCAAAGATATAGTACAAAAACCAATAGGGAAGCCAACCCAGGAAGTGAGTTGACCGTGCTTGACGTTATTGTAATGCCATGCCAGCACTCGACATATGATGCAATATATTTCTTACTCTTATTTCTGAGTAAACATTCCATATAATTAACACAGATGTGTTTATTTGTCTGTGTGTGTGTGTGTGTGTGTGTGTGTGTGTGTGTGTGTGTGTGTGTGTGTGTGTGTGTGTGTTAATGTGTGGATGTGCAAATGTAGGCCAGAGGGGAAAGAGCATGCCGGCAAAAGCAAACATCGAGCGCGTGAGCGGAAAGAGAAGAAAAAGGGAGGATACTGTGAATGCTGTGGCGTCAAATACGACAAACTCCAAGCGGTGAGCGCATCATCCCTTAACTCTTAACTTACACCAGCATTTCACTCCAAGAGGTGAGCGCATCATCCCTTAACCCATTTACTCCTAAAATGCCTGCTAAAAACGCCTATAGAATCCTATGGCATTCTAGACTAAATAACATTATTTCCTGAGGGTTTTCTGAAAACATACTAAAAATTGTCAACGTCTACCAAAATGTAATATCTAAGCCTCTGTAGCACCTAGAAACATGAAATAAAAAGCATGCTGCACTACGCAGCATCCAGCGGGAGATTCAACGTTGCGCTATGCAGCATCAGGCGGGAGATAGAATGTTGCGTCATGCAGCATCCAGCGTGAATGGGTTAACTCTTAACTTACACCAGCATTTCACTCCAAGAGGTGAGCGCATCATCCCTTAACTTACACCAGCGTTTTCTCAACCAGGGTGCCGTCAAAATATCCTCCAAAAGCTACCTTAAGAAACTGCCACTGTGCTTTCTTGTGCCACCGGGGTGCTTATCTCGGTCCTGCCCTCCAGACGGCAAAAACATAAACCTAGCAAGATTTATAGATCTGCGTTGAATCTACGCAGTCTAATACCCTCGTGTGAGGGGTTTAATCTGTGTAGAGCTGACCAAACCTACGCATGTAGCGTTGTAGCGGTGCAGCTGCCCGTTGCGCCTACAGTTCATTCATACAGGATTAAATAAACAGAACAGACCTTGCGGTTTACAAGCACACCTTTTATTTGCACACACAAACTCCATCCAGCATGGTTGTAACGGCAACTGAAAAACAGACGCATACGTAACAATGCTGCTTATTGAAGTTCATTTTTGATATTTGAAAGTTTAGTGATTGTGATTTAAGTTTAGTTTAGTGATTTTGTGCCCCGTAAGAAGCATAAACTGTTATACTTGTGCACTGTTGTCAAGTGTCATTTGGTGCGAAACTAGGCATAAAAACAATGAGTCAATTTCATCTTGCAAAAATAGTCCAACATTTACACCATGTGTGTGTGTGTGTGTGTGTGTTTCATTACTTCTCGATGATGAGTTCAGGCCTCTTTTCATATACAGCGCTGGAAAAAATGAAGAGGCCACTGCACATTTTTCTGATGTCGTCCTATGGTCCTATGGTTGAGTGTCATTCGAATGAGTTGACGGTCATATTCAAAACTAAGAGACCACTGCAAATTTGAATATGAAGGTCGAATGTCACTCAGCAACTGTATGATGACATCAGAAAAATGTGCAGTGGCCCCCTCCATGTATATAAAAAAACAATTTCTGGGATGTCTGAGATTTTTGCGTACACATGTGACTGAAAAAAGGTTGAGAAATGCTGACTTGCACTACGCAGTACTAACAATTATGAAGCCGTCAAAGGCATACTTCAATATTCACTAATGAAATCAAATGCTTGTACCTTCTTACTAATATATTTGGGATATGACCTTTCAGCATCTGAAAGGAGAGCAGCACCGGGCGTTTGTGGCTGGAGGTCACTACCAGAAGCTGGATGCCCTCATAGCACAGTTACCTTGGGTGTTTGCACGAGAGCCACCAGCACAGAGGTAACTTCACAACACACACACACACACAGAACACCTCTGGGACTTAATTGCAAAGTATTGCTTGAATAATTAAACAGATGAAGCTTTGTTCTGTGCAAAGTTGCAACACAGAGGCCATAACTGTTCAATTAGTGTTCATCTTTGGCTGTGACCTCTTACAGAACCAAGTGAATAATAGCACTGTGTTGACTTTGTAATTGGATTGAACATGTCTTTGGAAATGTTGCGGAGTGAGAGAGCAAGTCATCCCACCCAGCCTTGAACCCGGGTTTCGGGATACTAAACCTGCAGCAGGTTTGTTACCCCAGAGCCCTGGGTTCGTGGGGTGACCGCTCTCGCCCTTCGCTACAGGAAACATGGAATATTAGCAGCTGTGGTCATACGGCGTGACATTCTTTTTCTTCCTTAGGGTGAAGTGTAGTGTGCCCATCTCACCCATTTGTGTGTCGGTCGTCAGTCGAGACCGAACAGAGGAAGCTGGAAGAAGCGACAAAGGAGGACGTGGAGGACGAGCGCAGCGGAGTCCAAGCCTGGGCACATCATGCTCGTCACAGCGGAGTCCGAGCTTGGGCGCATCATGCTCGTCACAGCGAAAGCGAATCAGGGAATCCCTCTCTGGAAAGAACAGAGACTCATCAGAGGAACTTCCTTATGTTCTGGAATCTTCCAGGAGCAAACGGGGCTCCTTCATGTGGGAGTCCTGCCCCACGCTGTTGAGGGCTCTCGGCGGCGACTCCATTTTACACTCGGACAAAGTTAATGATGCAGTTGCCACGGAAACGACTCCTGGACCGCAGAGCATCAAGGACAGGAATCGGAGACGCAGATATCGCAGAAAGAGACATATTCCACTCAGTTCTCACACAGGTGAGGAAAAACACACAGACACTCTTGGGACTGAAGCTGCACAGAGTGAGGAGATGGTGACTTTAAGTGGGCTCGAGCAGGACTCTCCAGGTGAGTCCATGCAGCACAAAACTGCCCATGTCACTCAGCAGGACTCTATACAGGGCAAACCTGTAGACATCACGCATTTGGACATTACACAACAGGTGTTCATACAGGCCAAACTTGTAGGTACTGAAAAGCAGGACTCATCATGGGGGGACACTGAAGACCCCACACAGCAGGACTTGACGGAGGAGAAACCTGTAGACACCACACGGCAGGAATCGGTGCAGGGCAAGCCTGTGGACGTTACACTGCAGGACTCGATACCGGAGAATTCTGTGAAGGTCACAGACCATCAGCCATGTCGAACTTTCAAATCTGCTGTCACAAGACGACAGCAGCTGCCAGTCAGTTCAAAAAAGAGGCCTGTGGATTCTGTAGACCGCGAGCCAGAACAGACTCAAAATGCCACAGATTTGCCAAACCCCGCACCAAATGCACTTCAGGACGCCGCACAGCCTGGGACGACGGATGCCTTCCGCCCCCTGCGGAGGAGAATCCGGGCTGAAAGGAGCTGGAGGAGAGGCAGGTCCCTCTCCGTCAGGCCTGTACCCCCTGGGACCCTTGGAACGGAGGAGGCCGAGGGCTCTGACCAGCAATGGCAGGACCTGTGGCAACTCTTCCAGGAGAGCGATGACATGCAGGAGGACTTTCCAGGTTTTGCTGAATAAAGAAAGGGGGGGGGGGGTGTTATGTATGAATTTGAGGACAATGTGGTGGGTGCCGTTGAGTTGGTGGGAGGAAGTGCTCTGTAGAAGACTGTCAGTGCCTCAGCTACTTCAACAGATTTTAATGGAAGAGACATTCTGACCTGTGTAGGTCCAAAATCTCTCTTATTTTAATTTTTTAAACAACAGGCAAATTCACCGGCCTTAACTAAAGGCGTCTGTGCATGTGCACATTTTTAATTTTCTTTATACATACGTGGCTATGTATTCCAAAATGAATTCCACATTAAATGAGGGCAAATTCTTCTAAAACCTTGTGTTCTGTTTTGAGGAAGTGTATATTATTACAACCACTCTGCTCACGCTTGTGAGAAGATGTGAAGACTGGTGATGTAGATATGAATAAAAGAATGTTTATTCAGAAGTGAATGGATAGTTTGATTAATACAAGACATTGTGGTTTATTTAGCAGTACTGCGAATACTTTTTTCACATGTAAGAGCATCGATCTGACTTGATTTGTTTTGGTTTGATAATCTTAGTGTTGCAACACCTATGTTAGACAAAAAAAAATTACAACCATAAAATTAGCACTCAAAAAGTAACAGTTCCTGAAATAAATCCAGTGTCGCTTGGCTGCGTCAATCTGAACTGCTTTGCGGTTCATCTTGGAGTCAAGGCAGTTCACTGGCAATTTGACACCATTTGATTTAATATGCATGTAAAAATTTGTTAAGAGGCCTAAAGTGTGATTCCTAGATATGTGTTTGACCCCTTTGTTGTGTTTTAACTTGGGTTGCAAAAGCAGGCTGACATGGTCTTTTACCCAGTTTTTGGTACAAAACAATTTGTTAAATGTGGAATCGAATAGCAGACATTAATTGTCAGTATTGTTTTGACAATCAGTGTTCATATCATCATATCCCATAAAATGAAGACCGTGAATGCACATGAATACAACGGCATTATCAAGTCTTTCTGGCCTACTGTTGCAAGAGACTCACCAACAAAGGATTGGGATAAATGCAGAGACCAAATTTCCCTCACGGGATCAAAAGAGTGTATATATATATTTATACTTATACCAACAAAGGCCATTTTATTCTTTGGTCTGTCACCAGCACTGTTTTCATTCAGTTTCTTTTCTATAGGAAGGGAAGACTACGTTGTTTGGATATTTGTGATCCTTGCTGTACTCCCGAAAGACCAGACGTAAAAGCAGTGGAAGTGTTTTAATTAAACCCACTGCAAAATCTCTCAACCCGAACTAACTGAGAAGAACGAGCCACACATAGTCTAAATGTTTTATAAAGGAAATGGAATACTGGTGTTGTCATGCCATGGTTTATGTGCGTGCTACTTCAGATTGATTTTTCTGTATGTTGGGCTCTAACAAGGAAGCCTTATTAACCTTAATATAGAGCCAGTCAACTTAACTTCCATTAAGCCAGACATTCAGAACTAGGACAAATAGCTATATCCACAGAATGTCTTTGCGGTCTTGCATGTTTTGCATAGGTAATATAAAGGGGCCTTTACATGGCGATGTACAGCGAGCTGAGTGAGAAAGAGGTATGAAATTATCATTATTTTATTTACCTTAGTCTCACACTGAGAACAATGCAATACAACCTTGAAGGAAAGCAAAAGTTATTCTGAGAAAAAAAAATGCCTCAAGAAATTTTCTTTAACAAGAACATGTTCTACTATTATTGGTACCCCTGTGTTTTAATACCTTGCCCTTGCCAATAAGTGCCAATAAAACATCATGGTCGTCTTCTATGGAATTGTAGAATACAAAGCAGGGCATTTGAGACCGTTCCTTCTCAGAATCTCCAGATTCCTACCTCGTGTGCATTCTCTTGAACTCACATCACTGGTGTTTCTATGGAGTTCTGATCAGGCCAGTAAGATGGCAATGACAGAAGCTTGATTTTGTATTTAGCAAACCATTTCTGTATTGGGCTGGACATACTTTCGATCATTGACCTGCTGGATTATCCAGTCATGACCCACATTTCATTAAAATCTTGGCAGAGGCAGCCAGAGTTCATTTCTTTTCAGTATAGTCATATGTGCCTATGAAGATACAGTTCCAGGCAATGTAGCATTTGACAATCTCCAAAATAACAGGAAATGCTTTTCCCTAGCCTTCTGAATTATATTAGGATTGATATCTGATGTTCTTTTTTCTTAATGACCCCAAGATGGTAACCTTTTTTTCTCTGTATCTGTTCAACAGTGACCCTTATGGATTCTTTGCCTCTCTTACTCCTCTCCACACGAGGCCAAAATAAACAGGCGTCTTTCTTAAGGCAATTTTGTCAAAAGTCCAGTTGATTATGGGCTTACTACGTTTTATTACCACTCTAAATAGCTATTTGCCTAGTAGGGTAGGCATACGTATTGTTTCCCCCATAGCCATTCTGTGATGTCAGTTATGTCACTTGCATTCTCTCATCTTTGACTTTGTACTAGAATGTATGTCACCAACTATGGCAGTTGGCCTTGTTTTTATTAGATAGATATTATTTTATCAATAGCATATGTGGGAAATGCTCTATCGGTTAGGCTACATCGTTAGGCTAATCATTGAATCATGACCTTTACAAGCAAACCATACAAAGTGTTGATGTTCACTGTGCCTGATCTATCTTCCGCAGTGAAGACAAGAGCCTCAGTGCGCACTGGCCTACACTACCCGTCATTCCACTTGCTTGTGTCTCGCGCTGTATCCGCCGCTCATGCATATATGTATGGCCTCGCTCCGCAGTGAGACGGCTGGGTATTGATGTATTTTAAGGAGGTGGCTTCTGCTCCATCCTCTGGCTCTGACTGCTAAGAGTTGAAATCGTTCACACGCACTCGCCTCGCCGTTCCGTACAATCCGCGTCTCAATGCAGAGGCTGAAAGCGCATCACTAATGGCAACCAACACGGGAGATTGCGGTATCGAGACGAGCAGAGAGCGTTCGTCTATGTGTGCAACCTTTTATCGACTTTAGCAACGAAGCGGTGTGAATCTTTTTTGGGAATTTATTGGGAAGCATCTCTTGACTTTGTCGGGCAGATTCAGAGGCGATGTCGCGATTGGGGATTTCCTTCTTGTGCCTCTGTGGAACGATGTACATCGTATATGCCAGCAACCCAAACGGTAATTCATCTGAGATACAGCCAGTGTCTTACCTTTATTGATAAGGCGAGAGGCAATGATTAGAATGCCCTAATTTCACATCCTTGTGGTAGCGCAGAAGCCTAGGTTAGAGATGTAAACAGTTCCTGAAACATGCATACAACGACAAAATGCAATATATAAAATTTGCTTTGGATTTATGCAATACAACACGGTCTCCATTCAGTTGTTTTAATTGCGATTATGGTAACATACAGACAAAATGTGATGGTCCGGTCATTGGCTACTTGAATAAGAGAAAAAGCGCAATATACTGAAATATTTTTTGTTTTTCTTATTGCAGAAGACGCCGATTATAAGGCTCGGCGGGATGGAAGCGGGTATCTTGGTAAAGAAAATACAGTCCCTCTACGGTTAATTTACCGTATGGACAACTACAGTCAAACCACACACGACGTTCTCAACACAAGGATCAGAGCGAGCTTCGACTCCAAACAGGTAAGCTCGCTCCGCGGCAGGTTGCTCAGTGGCCGCACAGGGCCCCCGCTGAATCATTGGTATGGGAGAGCTGTCAGGAGGATACCCACGGTCCCCGTTGCTATTGGAGACGTCCAGATATTGAAATGTTGTTTATGTTTTTATGCCTGAGCCTTTCCAACACAGCTCCCGTTGTTTACGCTGCTGGTACGCCTTCAGTGGAAAATGTCCTACTGACTCAAATTTATTTAGGTGATGAAATAATAACAACAATAAAAAAAATCCATCTGCGCACAGATTGTGTGTAATGTCGGGTGAGTTTCCATGCTCGAACAAGAGACATTTATTTTCGTCCTGAGCTGTTTTCCATTTTCCATGGTTTTCGTCCCAGCCAAAAGTCACCGTCCTGGCACAGGCGCGAGGGAACCCTACTGGTAGGCTAGACAAAGGATGCGCTCTCCTCGAGGCCCCGGGGCCCTCGCAACAAAAGAACACCAGCGGAGTGATGACAACAAATTATGAAATGAGTCAACAGAGTGTCACTTTCTTGTGGCACTCATGCTATTGACACAGACACTGTCAGTTCCTCTGTAGAGCTCGTGAGGTGACGTACATTGGGATGTAAGGTAGACGGAGCCGTTAGACAACAGCCTACCTACACGTCCAGTCCACACAGGACACGCGCTGAGATGATGTGACGCTGTAGAAGCAAATGCATGAAACGAGTAATGATGTTACTCATATACACCGCATATGTGTAGACTACTCAAATGCATAATTGCCTCACACTGTCCAAATCCAGCAGCTCAGATAGTCAGATTCAAGTAAAGATTGTATTATATTGTCTGTTCCTCAGTACAATACAACGTATTGCTGTGTAGTCAGCAGGTGTTTTTATTCGGACGACATAGGGTGTATGAAGCATGGTACGCTTCAAGTTCCATTCTAAGAGCAAACACAGTTTAATGTGATTTTCTTGTACCTCGCTCCTTGTTTTACGAGACCGAATGAGTGTTGTCAAATCAGTACGTATAGTGTTTTAGACATGTGTGTATGAAAAGGGCCTCGGGGCGATTGCTGTGTTACCGGCTCGCAGATGGTGGCGATGTTAACCCTTTGTCTAAGACTGGGACTCGCACGACGCCGTGGCGCTAATAAACTTGATCAATCCACTTAATATTTGCCATATTGATCGGTGTGATGGATGCGGTTTCAGTGTTCAGAAGTGGTAAATTTTGGTATTTAGTTTGTTGCTTTTTGTTATTTAATGTTCTGTTGGGAATACGACTATTATCAAGTTGCATTTTCCTAAACCCCGTACAGGCATATAGGATTCTTGATCACTGTGTTGTTCTACCTCTTCATATCATTTGTTGATCATAATGATGATCAACAAATTAGCTAGTTGTGGACTTGCAGAAATAAATGGGGGGAAATACCAGGTGTTGGCATTCTCCCTTTTGTTGCCTGGAAGAAAAATATTGCCATCAAAGCAAAACAATGCAGGAGGCTTTAGACATGATGACCTTTGCTATTCTACCCTGTGCGCGTGCGAGCGTGCGTCCGTGCGTGCGCGTGTGTGTGTGTGTGTGTGTGCGTGCGTGCGTGCGTGTGTGTGTGTGTGTGCACGCACATGTGCTGCGGTGTGTGTGTTTGTATGAGAGAGAGAAGGGGGGTACAGAAAGAGAGAGAGAGAGGGGCTTCATTCATCTCCATATCTGTCTCCTTGGTAACATTACCCCCGCATCCAGATTCAAGCCAAAGCTTCCCAGGGCTCACCCGTCACTCTGTTGTCTGACTCTAAGCCATGCTCAATAATCTGAGCTAAGAGGTACATAATAGACCAGTGGTGCTGTCTAATATCTGTGGAAGGCATTGCCCCACTGTAAATTCTAGATTGAGCAACTCAAGTGTTCTATGTTTTGAATCATCTGAATTGACATGTATGTAATAACGTCCCTTGCTAAGTTATTCATTAAGGACAGTCTTCTACCTGAAACATTTTTGTACAGCTTTACTCCTCTTATGTTGAGGTCGACCTGGAATCAGGTGTAAAGCTCTGTGATCGTCTCCCTCGGTCTGTTTTTAGCTCCGCGTTGGCAGGGCCCAGGTGAGCATGGTTGGAAGTTACCTCAAAGAGAAGAGACATTTGAAAACAAAAACCCAGCGAGATATTTATAGATGCGAATCAATATAGAATGAGGAGTCTTGAAGAGTATTTGGCCGCATCCAATTTTAGGATTTCGTTCAAAACCATGTGAGAGGATTTTTAATTGGTCCCTGCCTGTCTGTGTTCATGTCAGTGTGTACAATTACATTGGTGGATATAAGAAAGGGTGGATTTTGCTTTTGTGCCACTTAAGAAGAGTGTTTGTGTGTGTGTGTGTGTGTGTGTGTGTGTTTGTGTGTGTTTGTGTGTTTTTGTGTGTTTGTGTGAAAGAGATGATACTTTGATGAATGAGCCACACACAGGTGTGTTCACAAGAACTCCTCCCAATGCAAGTCTTGTGTGTGTACATTTGATATTGCACACACACACACACACACACACTCTCTCTCTCACACACACACACACACACACACACACACACACACACACCTTACTCACAATATTCCTGTGCACCGCTACATTCTTGGGGTACCATTTTGTATGTTTCTCACTGATGTTATGTTTGAATAGCTAGTGTGCTGCACCAGTGTTTCTGTAAAAGGCCAAAATGTCGGCACGTGGAACTCTGTATCTGTGAACACGGCCTTGTAGACAAAAGAGGAGAGGGGCGTGGCCTACGTTGACAGCGTGGCTGGTGAGATAGGAGGTGGGCCAGCTTTGGTCAGAGGGTCAGAGGGTCAGAGGGTCACTCATTCCTCTTTCCGGTCCCCGGTTCTCTCCCTCTCAGCCTGCTTCGTGTCTTCCTCCCTTTTCGGCTCATTTTGTATGTGTGGGTTATCCGGCACATCCGTGTGTGTGTGTGTTTCTGTGTGTGTGTGTGTGTGTGTGTGTGTGTGTGTGTGTGTGTGTGTGTGTGTGTGTGTGTGTGTGTGTGTGAGAGAGAGAGTGTGTGTGTGAGAGAGAGAGAGAGAGAGTGAGCGAGATAGGATTTTGGGGAGTGGTCGTCCCATGGGAGAATGTGAGTGTAGAACTGGGACCCCCACCCCCACCCCGCAACCCTCCTTTGACTGGTGGAGCACAATAGCCCTCACCCCAGGAGGCAGAGTAATCACACTGCCACCATATGGGCCCTCGGCCACAGCAAATTACACTCTGCTCTGATTAATCACCAGCAAGCGCGACGCGGGATGACACGTCCCGACACGCATCAGCGTGGCACAGGAGGGCAGGGCATAGCTCAGCGCACAGCGGTGGGCGCCATAACAGTGGGCAGTGGGCATAGAGCTCCAAACAGCACAGTGTAGTAGGGAAAAAGGCCTTTGAGCATAGCTCAAGGTGGGGAAAAGTACAGGTAAGATGTAACCAGGACAGGCCAGTTCTGTTTGCACTGGAGCAGAATAGTTGTCCAGTCACACTATAGGAAATGTCAACAAACTACCTCTGATGTGACACTGTTGAAGAGTTACTAACGCACTGTGTACACTGGAGTTCAGCAGGCAGACCAATACAGTCGTGTTGTAGTGAGTTTGGTGGCATTGAGGCATAAAGGCGAATAGCACGGGCTGAAACACAGTAGAAGAGCACCAGCTCAGTCAGTTAACGGCTGGCAGATGGCACGATAAAACTCTCCTCACGCGAGTCTGCAGATCCTAGCACATTGATCATAACATGGCATTGAAACAGCATTGCTATCAGCATACAGCTATGCCTTTATAACCAAACCTCTGTGGATAAGCCATCGAGACTGATATACTGTACCAGCCCAACGTTGAGAGGTACACACTCTTTGCCTAAAGTGTGTTTCAAGTCCTTCATCTTGAACACCAGAACACAGAAAGGGCTTGATTGATTGTTTTTGTTGGCTTGTGGCCAAATAGTCTCTGTGAAGGTGTTTACATTCCTGTATTTACCTGTGTGTTTCTTTTTTTTGTCAGAGTAACCATGTGGCTCAAGCCAGCTTCCAGGTGGACGCCTTTGGACAAACATTCATCCTGGACGTCGAGCTCAATCAGTGAGTAGAGCTTTCCTGACTCTGTGTGTGTGCGTTTGTGTCTCGGGTTGTGTTAATGCCTGCCTGAAGGACTACATCTGCCGAGCTCCTTGTTGCAGTGTGTGAGCGTGGGCGTAGGTGTGACTAGTTTGGCCTACAGAATCAGTGCCGTGTCCAGATGGGAGTGTGTCCCATGCTAAAGTCTGAGGCAACATTGCTCACAGTCACAGATACTGAAAAACAGGAACAGGCAGAAGGAGAGACAAAGACCAGCAGCATGGTGGGATGGACCAGTCATATCTATATAGCTCATATCTATAACCATATCTATATAGCTCATATCTATAGTCATATATAGCGCATATCTATATAGTTCATATCTATAGTCATATCTATATAGCTCATATCTATAGTCATATATAGCTTATATCTATAGTCATATCTATATAGCTCATATCTATAGTCATATCTATATAGCTCATATCTATAGTCATATCTATAATCATATATAGCTCATATCTATAGTCATATCTATATAGCTCATATCTATAGTCATATCTATATAGCTCATATCTATAGTCATATATAGCTCATATCAATAGTCATATATAGCTCATATCTATAGTCATATATAGCTCATATCAATAGTCATATATAGCTCATATCTATAGTCATATAGCTCATACCTAAAATCATATATATCATATATGAAATCACAGATGGCAAAGTGTCCATGTTAATGATAAACAGATATCCTACTTTTTGTGATTTATGAAGGGAATTAAGTGCATATGATTATTACATTCAGTATGAAAATATCCGAATATCGCATTGTCGATTTTGAAGAAATGGTAAGGACTTTCTGGGGTGTTTTCCTGTGTGTAAAAGGGAGTGATATTGGTGGAGTGGCATGACGTTTCTGGGATAGGAGGCTTTAGCACAGCATATGTGTTTCTGTTTGATGTTGCTTCCTGGTACAGAGTGACTGTGTTAGGTGGTGGTTTGCATCTTGGCATGAGGGTATTGCTCTCAGGGTGCTGTGGATAGCTGGTAGGAATGGGCTTTTATGGCCTGTGTGTGTGTGTGTGTGTGTGTGTGTGTGTGTGTGTGTGTGTGTGTGTGTGTGTGTGTGTGTGTGTGTGTGTGTGTGTGTGTGTGTGGGTGTGTGTGTGTCTGTATTGGGAGCAGTGGGAGCAGTGGGGGAGCAGTGGGAGGCTTATAATGGTGTGATTTATGTTGAAGCCTGAAGAGAGGTCTATACAGCTGCCAGACTCAGCAATCAATCACACATTACTCCTGATGAAAATACATTTCTCTCTCGTTCTCTCTCTCTCTCTCTCTCTCTCTCTCTCCTCTCTCTCTCTCTCTCTCCTCTCTCATTCTATCACACACATCAACACACTCACACATTTTTTCATTTGTACACATCTACATGTCTTTGCTTTGCACGTGTAGTGCTACAATCATCGGACTGTTTGACTCTGTCAGGGCTGCTTACCAAGTGCTGATGTTACTACTCTCCCACCCTCAGTTTTGTGTTGGTGTGTGTTCTGTGTATCACTATCAGAGAGATGAATTTCAAACTGGCACACACACAGATGTACACACACACACACACACACACACACACACACACACACACACACACACACACACAATATGAGACTGAATAATTTGGCAGAAACTGTCATTCTGCATTTTGGAAGTTGCTTTTTTATTCCTTCTTGTTCGTGACTTGGGGAGTCTGGCCCATGTGCATAGTTGATGATAACAACAGTATTTTCAGCTGTGCTGTTTTCTTCCGTGGGCCCATTTTGATGAGGTATAGGGTTTTACACTCTAATGGGGCTGCTGGAGTTGGACCTGATGACTAGTCACATTTTTAAATAGTTTACTAAGACAATGACTAAGGGCTCTTACGTGCTTTTTTGTGTTGGTTTTGCCACAAATTCTTCTGATTGCAAAGGGCATTCTAGAACTGCAGTGGAACCATGAGTATGTTGTGGTCCAAGGGCATTCTAGAACTGCAGTGGAACCATGAGTATGTTGTGGTCCAAGGGCATTCTAGAACTGCAGTGGAACCATGAGTATGTTGTGGTCCATGGGCATTCTAGAACTGCAGTGGAACCATGAGTATGTTGTGGTCCAAGGGCATTCTAGAACTGTAGTGGAACCATGAGTATGTTGTGGTCCATGGGCATTCTAGAACTGTAGTGGAACCATGAGTATGTTGTGGTCCATGGGCATTCTAGAACTGCAGTGGAACCATGAGTATGTTGTGGTCCATGGGCATTCTAGAACTGTAGTGGAACCATGAGTATGTTGTGGCCCATGGGCATTCTAGAACTGCAGTGGAACCATGAGTATGTTGTGGCCCAGGATATACTGTACTCCACTCTGTAA
>NC_055966.1:34693315-34698315 GCF_018492685.1 Alosa sapidissima
TTGCTGCTCTTTTGGCAACGATTCTCAGTGAACTGACTTGAATTCACTGTTGTTGTTTGTGGTGTTTGGTCTCTCTCGTGGATGTGCATGGATGTGCGTGTATGTGCGTGTATGTGCGTGTATGTGCATGGATGTGCATGGATGTGTGTGTATGTGCATGGATGTGCGTGTATGTGCATGGATGTGTGTGTATGTGCGTGGATGTGCGTGTATGTGCGTGTATGTGCGTGGATGTGCGTGTATGTGCGTGTATGTGCGTGTATGTGCGTGTATGTGCGTGGATGTGCGTGTATGTGCGTGTATGTGCGTGGATGTGCGTGGACTACAGGGCCCTTCATCTTCCTTTTTCCTAGATCTGTTACAAGAGATAAACAAAGAAGTGTGTGTGTGTGTGTGTGTGTGTGTGTGTGTGTGTGTGTGTGTGTGTGTGTGTGTGTGACCATGTGCAGACTCACTGTGCACCTCTCCTTTCTCTCCTCTCCTCCACCATAGCTTCTGGCCTCTTTTAGGTACGATCCTGTGGCTAATTATTTATTTCTTTATTTCCTTTTGTCTCCTATCTTTCTCTCCCTCTCACTTCTTCTCCCTCCTCCTCCTCCTCTTCCTCTCTCTCTCTGTGTGATGGCTCTATTGGTCCTTTCAGCAGTGGCTTATCTGTAACAGCGGGGCTACACCGGGTGCCTAACTGAGGCATTCTGTTCGCGGATCATATGCTACAACAATTTGCTTCCACTATAATCAGTGGAACTGGCTACACCAGACGTGATGGTGGTGCATACATACGAAAACAAATAGACCAGTCTTCTATTTTTACACACAGAGAACGGAATGCTTTAATTGTGCTCCCAATATACCCCTGCTGTAACGTTCTACAGCAGTGTGTGCTTACTGCCTACAGGGAAAAAAAAGAGTTGACCTATCCAGTGACCGTAAACAAGAACAACCTCTTGCACCTGAATTTTATCACACTTGTAGATTCAAATTGTGTGTGTGTGTGTGTGTGTGTGTGTGTGTTGTATACATCCAATACTTTTGATGATTTTGACATGCATCTCATAAGTGCAGTCAAAAAGCCAGATTTCTCACTGATATCAGGATCACCCTGACGAGATGCTTTCACAACGCACTACTGTAGGTGCAACAGGGAGGTATAAAGTAAGACAGTAGATGCTGTAGATGCAACAGTGAGGTATAAAGTAAGACACGTAGCCTAGCGTCCACCTACGTTCCCTGTCAGGGTCCTCCCATGTCCTCTGTCATCATTGGGCTTTTGACAGGAGATAAAGAGTTGATTGATGGGGCTTGAGACAAATGAGGTGATGTTGTCGACTGCGCCTACAGCTGGTTGGCATGATTATGGATGCTTCTGTCACAGAGGATCCCCCCCCCCCCCCGTGATAAAGATGTAAAAGTTTGTGTGTAGAGATGCACACCTCAAGCACTGGCGGCTGAAAGTGCTTTGTTGACAGAAAGTGTGACTGAATTTGAACAGTGGAAGGTAGGATAGAGGACACACACACACACACACACACACACACAGTCATGCAAATACACACACTCTCAGTTTGTCCTGTGGCCCAGGATAGCTCCCAGAATCACTACATTTGTCTCATAATTCCTGCTTTAAAGGCCAGTCATGACCCTGTCCTCCCCTGTGTGCTGTGTGTCTTGGTGACTGCACACGTGTGCAATGGTATGCACACTGCTGTTTGCCAGAGAGGGAGAGTGGGAGGTTAATTCCGGTTCCAGTGGCCAGCTGTGATCTTGCCCTTGGTGTTAACTTCCTCTTGGTGTCCCCATGGATCAGAGTCGACAGATTCTCCCACTCCTGTTACGTCCACACGTGTGTGTGTGTGTGTGTGTGTGTGTTTCTGTGTGTGCATGAATGGATGTTTCCATGGCTTGACAGTGATAACTCTCCATCAACATCAGCCACTGGACAGCATCTATTGACTTACTGTATGTGTGTGTGTGTGTGTGTACATTAATGGATGTTTCATAACTTATGCTATGGCAGTAATACCTTTCCAGCAATTCAGCACCAGCCCCTGGACAGCACCCACTGACTGACTGACTGTATGCATGTGCTGCATGTGTGCGTGTGGCTGGTCAGCACTCACTACAGTCAGGTAGTCACTGTGCTTTAAGACATGCTACATATGAAACATGCTACATGCTACAGTCAGGTAGTCACTGTGCTCTGAGACATGCTACATGCTACATGTGAAACATGCTACATGCTACAGTCAGGTAGTCACTGTGCTCTGAGACATGCTACATGTGAAACATGCTACATCATGCTACAGTCAGTTAGTCACTTTGCTCTGAGATATGCTACATGTGAAACATGCTACATCATGCTACAGTCAGGTAGTCACTGTGTTCTGAAACATGCTACATGTCAGGTAGTCACTGTGCTCTGAGACATGCTACATGTGAAACATGCTACATGTCAGGTAGTCACTGTGCTCTGAGACATGCTACATGTCAGGTAGTCACTGTGCTCTGAGACATGTCAGGTAGTCACTGTGCTCTGAGACATGCTACATGTCAGGTAGTCACTGTGCTCTGAGACATACTACATGTCAGGTAGTCAGGTAGTCACTGTGCTCTGAGACATGCTACATGTCAGGTAGTCAGGTAGTCACTGTGCTCTGAGACATGCTACATGTCAGGTAGTCAGGTAGTCACTGTGCTCTGAGACATGCTACATGTCAGGTAGTCAGGTAGTCACTGTGCTCTGAGACATGCTACATGTCAGGTAGTCAGGTAGTCACTGTGCTCTGAGACATGCTACATGTCAGGTAGTCAGGTAGTCACTGTGCTCTGAGACATGCTACATGTCAGGTAGTCAGGTAGTCACTGTGCTCTGAGACATGCTACATGTCAGGTAGTCAGGTAGTCACTGTGCTCTGAGACATGCTACATGTCAGGTAGTCAGGTAGTCACTGTGCTCTGAGACATACTACATGTCAGGTAGTCAGGTAGTCACTGTGCTCTGAGACATGCTACATGTCAGGTAGTCACTGTGCTCTGAGACATGCTACATGTCAGGTAGTCAGGTAGTCACTGTGCTCTGAGACATGCTACATGTCAGGTAGTCACTGTGCTCTGAGACATGCTACATGTCAGGTAGTCAGGTAGTCACTGTGCTCTGAGACATACTACATGTCAGGTAGTCAGGTAGTCACTGTGCTCTGAGACATGCTACATGTCAGGTAGTCACTGTGCTCTGAGACATGCTACATGTCAGGTAGTCAGGTAGTCACTGTGCTCTGAGACATGCTACATGTCAGGTAGTCAGGTAGTCACTGTGCTCTGAGACATGCTACATGTCAGGTAGTCAGGTAGTCACTGTGCTCTGAGACATGCTACATGTCAGGTAGTCAGGTAGTCACTGTGCTCTGAGACATACTACATGTCAGGTAGTCAGGTAGTCACTGTGCTCTGAGACATGCTACATGTCAGGTAGTCACTGTGCTCTGAGACATGCTACATGTCAGGTAGTCAGGTAGTCACTGTGCTCTGAGACATGCTACATGTCAGGTAGTCACTGTGCTCTGAGACATGCTACATGTCAGGTAGTCAGGTAGTCACTGTGCTCTGAGACATACTACATGTCAGGTAGTCAGGTAGTCACTGTGCTCTGAGACATGCTACATGTCAGGTAGTCACTGTGCTCTGAGACATGCTACATGTCAGGTAGTCAGGTAGTCACTGTGCTCTGAGACATGCTACATGTCAGGTAGTCAGGTAGTCACTGTGCTCTGAGACATGCTACATGTCAGGTAGTCAGGTAGTCACTGTGCTCTGAGACATGCTACATGTCAGGTAGTCAGGTAGTCACTGTGCTCTGAGACATACTACATGTCAGGTAGTCAGGTAGTCACTGTGCTCTGAGACATGCTACATGTCAGGTAGTCACTGTGCTCTGAGACATGCTACATGTCAGGTAGTCAGGTAGTCACTGTGCTCTGAGACATGCTACATGTGCGTGCGCTGGGCGGAGGGAAGTGCCTAGGAATAGGGGTGTTCTGTAGCTGGTGTTCTCTCGCGCTGCGCCTGAGCAAGGGCTTGTAGAGGCTGCCCCAGATCTGGGGGAATCTCCAGGGGAGGCTTGGAGCTCTGCTCTCCTTAGCACACTGTGTATATATACACTGGTGTGTGTGTGACTGGCTATATGGGTGTGCGTGTGTGTGTGTGTGTGTGTGTGTATGTAGAGATGGGTGTGTGTTTCTGGCACGGGGATGTCTTTGTCTAATGTATGTTTTCATTGGATTTTTTTATATGCTCTCTGTGTGTGTGTGTGTGTGTGTGTGTGTGTGTGTGTTGTGTGTGTGTTGTGTGTGTTGTGTGTGTGTGTGTGTGTGTGTGTGTGTGTGATCTCCTCATGTGTGAATGTTTTATGAAGGTTGTTTGAGATTTGACATGTTTCATAATGAGCACAGTTGTGCTTTCCTGCCCCTCACTGTGTAATAATACTGAATTCTCTGAATGACGGACCTAGCTGTTTGATGATTCTGTGAATTTGTGTGTGTGTGTGTGTGTGTTTGTGTGTACATGTGTTTGTGTATGTGTGAGCATGTGTGTGTGAGTGTGCACACTGTTGCACTGTTTAATTCTCTATCTGTGTTCTCTGTTTTAGCAATCTTCTTTCTTCGAAGTATGTGGAGAAGCATGTCTATGAGGAGGGCAAATCCATCATCTCCAAAGTAAGCACACACACACACACACACACACACACACACACACAGAGGCAGGGTCATGACAGCACACTGGGTCAATATGGATCTCTCAGAAACCATGCTCCACAAATCCCACCAGCTCTCTCTAATGAAGACATCTAAATGAGAGTCTTAAAGGAATAATACCAAATGAGTACATTCTTTTCTACCTACCCCCCACCCCAGCCCCGACGCACACACACACCTCCCCTCTCTCCCTCTCGCATTTATACTAGAATGTGTCTTAATCTGATCATTTGCTATTATATCTTTGGA
>NC_055966.1:34705815-34718315 GCF_018492685.1 Alosa sapidissima
CATCAAATTGGCACAAATTCATTCTTTCCAACGGTCCAGAGGGGATGGTAAGAGAAAAGTGGGATCTAACACTTGTAAGTTGGTCACAATGTGGCAAACTACTGCAAGAAAAAGGAAAAATGGGTTTACATTTCATGCTGTCCTTTAAAAAGGGTAATGAGATTTGCATTTTTATGGACAAATCGCTATTTAGGTCAACTTCAGAGCTGAATATATGGAATTGCCCAAGGGATATCACCAGGCAACCTCCCTATTTTTATTAAGTAACCCCTAGGCAACAAGAAACAGCAAAGAAAAAAACTTTAACCATCAAAATCAGGTTCACCAAGATTCTGGCCTTTGGCTCCCGGACTATGATGCTCTATGGTCTTCTGGGCCCCCACCGTCGACTTGAAGGCAGCACTGCCTGGAAGGAGCTAGGGTTTGCCATGGGTTATGTTAGGGCAGGGGTCGGCAACCTTTTTTGCCTAGAGAGCCACTTTTACCAATTTTTTTTTTTTTATCTCAGAAGAGCCACATAAAGACGGTTACAAAAAAAAGTTTGGATATTTAACGTACAGTTACTTTCATTCAACAGAGGATTTTTAAATACATTTTCTCTTAAAAGTAGGCCTAATGTGCAAGTTGAAATGTAAAGTGGAATGACAGCTTCCCATGTACTGTAGGCTAAACACCCTATTTTTCCAGTGTCCTTTGGTATGCAAAGTAACATCATAGTTAACAACACAACACTCAATTTTCGTTGACATGTCATTGGTGAAATTAACCATTAGGCATACCAGAGATTAGATTTGGTGATGGCCTTGGAGTCTGGCTGGCTCATATTCAGTGAGATGAAGTTTCATGCAAGAATTGAGGCTGGGGCAACTCCACTCAAAACTGTCATATCCATAACGGCAACTAAATACCATGGCATTGTGTTGGGGTTATGGATGTGACAGTTTTGTGCAAAACTGCCCTTAAACGTGAGCACAGGTTTGTCTTTATATTTTTCATATGTGAGAAATTTCTCACATGCAAGTGGAACCGAACAGGGTTAACACAGCAATACTAACTCGTTCCAGTGTGCGATATAACGGGCAGTTCATTTCGCGTTTTCAGAATCAGTCTTCGGATGGAAACTTTCCCATTTCAGCTCGCTTGTGTTCGCGCTCGCAAGCTGTGGTCGCTGACGTTTCCTTTTTGACATTTTCCTTATCTAGCCTACAGCAAGCGCACACATCAACAATAACAAAGTGTTCTCGTTGACTGAAATGGAGGGAAATCGGTGATTTTGTTTCATATTGACTTGGCAACAAACCGCGAATGTAACAATATTGTGCAGGCTACGGTTACGGAGTCAAGTGAGGTGGAAAGTTATATAGGCTAAATTACTCAGATAGATCTACAATATTACATTTTGAAAATGAACTAAAATAAAATACATTTTTAAATGAAATACTCATTCATTAATTTCAAAACTGAGCCGCATCAGAGGGATCAAAGAGCCGCATGCGGCTCCGGAGCCGCGGGTTGCCGACCCCTGTGTTAGGGTTTGGGTTAGGGTTAAAGTTAGGGTTACGTGTCTTGAAGTCGATGGTGGCAGTGCTGCCTTGTAGTCGACGGTGGGGGCCCAAAAGACCATCAAGCGACTATGATAAGCATAGCCTATTGTCATGGTTATAGGTAGTATATTTAAGTTAATATTTACTGAGTGATGACATTTTGGCTTATTTGAGGGGGGAAAATTACAGATTTTTCTTAAGTATTTAAGTATTTGAAATACTCCAAATACAATCCCTCAAAGTATTTTGTTACAAACTACATTTGATTTTTTTTCAATCCTGCAAAATACAAATGACAAAATCCCCTAAAGTAATTAAATACGTATTTCAAATCCATTTAATTAAAATACTGCCCATGTCTGAGTGGTACTCAGCAGCAGGTAGGGCTTGGCTGAAAGCACCGTGTGTAGTCCACATCGTTCCTGACCCACACAAAGCCACAGCGTGGATCTAGCCGCCCCGCTGGCCTCATTTGCTTCATAGGGCGCCAAAAGGGCCAATCTCTTTATCGGACCTCTTCATGCAGCAGTGTGACCTTTTCCAGGGGACATTCGTCTCCATTACTGAAGGACATCTTCGTAGTGTCTGTGTTGAGTGCTAGTGCACATCTAATTAAAATTGGTCAACCATTCACAGTGATTTCACCTCAGGACCTTTTGACCTTGTGAACCTTGTGATCGTATAACTTCCTGTGTCCTGTGCATCCTGTTCTCATTAGAGTAAGAGCGCTGTAGAGATTGGCAGCTGTTGGAGGAGTTCCAAAGGTCATGATTGACAGATTGACCTTTCGCTGTCTTTTCTCTCTGACAGTGGCATGTTCTTTGATGGGAATCACACATATATGATCGAGCCTGGAGGAGACAGCACTCTTGATGTAAGTAACCTGCATGTGTCTGTGTGTGTGTGTGTGTGTGTGTGTGTGTGTGTGTGTGTGTGTGTGTGTGTGTGTGTGTGTACTGTATGTGTGTGTGTGTGTGTGTTTGTGTACTGTATGTGTGTGTGTATACGTATGCACAGGTTGATGCATGTATGTGTTTATTTCACCAATAAGCCTCAATAATACTTCCATTATTAAAGGGACGTTGAGCCTTATGTTTGTTAGTGGTTTTAAAAAAACGGTTTACCTTGATGTGGCACTATGCCCCTATGCTATTACCAGTATTAGCCTGCTAGCTCAATACTGCACCGAAAGTCTGGACTTAAAAACATCTAAAACTAGGACCCAGGTTGAAATTTGCCACAATGTATTGTTTCCATAGCAGTAAGAATGGCAGATTGCAAAGGGCACCTGGGCTCCCACTGAACTCTGTGTCCACTCCTCTGTTCCTGCAAGGCATCCGCCTGTCTTATGTTCCTGTCCTTCATGGTCCGACGTCGTGACCCGGAAGTGTATCTGTGCTATTTCCAGGAGAGGTCGTGTCTGCTCGTATCATATGTCACTGTGGCGATCGATATTGACATCTGATCGGGCCTCAGGCTGAAGAGATCACTGCTCTCAGTGGCTAGTGGTCACAGAAGAGAAGTCTCTAACTCAATCCCTCGCTCTAAAGCTAGATCGCTGTAGATTTTCCCTCACACAGCTACTGTAGGTTGACTTCCTAATACAGGCCCACCAGGGTCGTGCAATGGTTTGTGGTGACTCTTTTGGCTAAAACTGACTCTGCTGACAGAATTCTCAAAAATTGTGGTTCCAACTGTGGTGATTTTAACAATAATATGCTGATAATACAATCACAAAATTGCTGTAAAGCAAAAATTGCACCTTACATGCTGTGGTTGTGGGAAATCCTTGAATTTGCATGAATTTACCTAATCGCAAAATCCTAGAGGGCCTAATGACATCAGTTTAATCACCTCTTCCACGGCTCTTCCTTTCTTCTCTCTCTCTCTCTCTCTCTCTCTCTCTCTCTCTCTCTTTCTGGACCTGTTCTGCCCCCTCCATCCCATCCTCTGGTGGCTGGTCAGTTTCTCACCATGTGTCCGAGGTTAGGTGTAGATGGCATCCCTCGATAGCGCTGACTGAGATTTATGAGACTAATTAAAAACGTTAAGCTGATTGAAAAGGCCTGAGAGGAGAGAAGCCAACGGATTACAGAGATGACGATACGTGTCTCTCTGGCCTTTGGTGGTCACACACACACACACACACACACACACACACACACACACACACACATTGAGTGAGACGGAGAGAAAGACTGAGATATTGTAGCTGGGAAAGATGAGAAAGACTCATCAGCTGTACAATGTCTGTGACAAAGCAAGAGTTAGAAAAAACAATGGCATGGCATTCACAGGAATTCGCAGGAAACATGGCGATTAAGGCTCCCTCAACTACTCCAGCAGTCCCATTCACAATGTCTGTCTCTCTCCTGCTCTCTCCATCTCTCCTGCTCTCTCCATCTCTCCTGCTCACTCCTGCTCTCTCCTGCTCTCTCCATCTCTCCTGCTCTCTCCTGCTCTCTCCATCTCTCCTGCTCTCACCTGCTCTCTCCTGCTCTCTCTCCTGCTCTCTCCTACTCTCCTGCTCTCTCCATCTCTCCTGCTCTCTCCTGCTCTCTCCTGCTCTCTCTCCTGCCCTCCCTCTCCCCCTCTCTTTCTCTCTTCCATACGGTCCTTTCAGATGGGATGAATAATTTAAAGCAGATAGAGACAGAGGACAGAGGAGAGAGACACCGCTGCCCTAAACGTACTCCCCTTTCCCCTCAGAGAGAGAGGGAGAGAGAGAGAGAGAGAGAGAGAGAGAGAGAGAGAGAGTGGGGGGTCAAGGCATGAACAGTAGAGAGAGGGAGAGAGAGAGAGAGCTAGAGAGAAAGAGAGAGGGAGAGAGAGAGTGGGGGTCAAGGCATGAACAGCAGAGAGAGGGAGAGTATGTGGTCAGTTATAGTGCAGGTATTTAGAAAAGATAAGTACAAGTATATATACTCTTTTGATCCCGATGCTGCCTCTGTAGTCTAGGCAACAATCCTCAATGGCAAAACAAACTAGCAAAAATGGCAAAAATGAACATTAGCATTGATATTGAACTACTAAAACAGCTAGCATTCAAATCACCACTGGATGGAATTCTAACACTGAAAATATGCACACGTCGTAATTAGTGATTAGGATGATTTACATGTATGGTCTAGTACAGAAAGTGGAAAAGGGAGATCACCAAGGGCCTTAATTTCTTCCTTTATCCTTTCATGCCCCCCTGATCATACAGTATGCCCAGTGTCTAGATTGTCCCTTACATAAATCTAGCTATTGCTGTGAGCACTGCAGGACCCTTGCCAGTTCATTTCCTAGACCCCAAACTCAGGTGCACCCCATTCATCTACACAGTTGAGTTAGTCAACTCTTAATGTATTTGTTGTTGTGCCGTTTCAACAGTGCCGTCGTTACAGATGATGAATGTGTTGATACAAATAGCGTTGGGCGGTGTGGAGGTGGTGATTGACCTCAGGCTTTCTGCTGTTTGATAGATTAATATTAGCTTCACACTACACAGGCTTCCATCCCCTTAGTTTGTTGAAAAATAGCACGATGAAGTATAATCATTTCCGTCTCTGAAGACAGATATATCTGGTAGGCTTGGTATGATAGAATAAGTTCTCATGACCCCCGAATAGAAGACATCAAAATTAACATTTCAGTTTCAGTCCGATCCGATCAGATTTCTGGCATGTGGCATATTTGTCAGATATCTTGCAACGTCAGCAGTCGAATGTACAGTGTGAGCACAGCAAGCACATCCCTTTGAAACACACAGTGTGAGTATCGTATCCATATGGTATCCGAGTGAAAGAAATTGCCCAGTGTCTACCCTGCATAAGGCAACTGTCAGAAAAGAACTACATGCTCAGTCTACCAGGCTGAGATAGACTGTAGAGTCATTCTGCAGACCACCGAATCTTGTCTTTCCTTACTGTACACATTCTTGCCATTCGTCTCCTCTCCCTTCTGGCCTCTGATAGGAAGAGTGTCAGTCTGACACGGCGCGCAAGCCGACAGATGAAAGCAAGTGACGGTGCGCCAGGCGCTCCTGTCGTGTAAGTCCGACAGCTGGGCGCTGACAGTCTGGCCGCTGGGAATCTCCTGTGAGGGAACTCGCTCCCGTAACTTAGCAGTTTTAACCGGCATACTTGACGGTTTAGGGTTTTGACAGAGACGGCCGACACCCGTGACCTTGAGCGCACCCGCACCCTATACGCTCGCCACGAGCTGCCGTTTCCACGGCAGCAGGGCCGTCGTGCTGGCGATGCGGCAGGACAGTCAGACGTGGCGCTTAGCCGCAGAGTGGGCACCGCCGATGCCGCCATATGGCGCGGGCATCTGTCATCCGCCCAGCGCAGCAGCAGGGGCCAGGAGAGTGTCCCTCTCGAGGGCCTTCGTGCAGTCTGAGGCGTGCAGACCGTAGCCAAGAATGCTGCAGCTCGTGGAAGAAGGCCTGCTATCGCCCGCTCATATTATTAGCTCATTAATAACCACGCAGATGCCTTGTTTCAGATCGGTTGACGTTTGCCATTCAGAGCTGCTCGAAGTCCATCTATTTGACCGTTTGTACCAGGAATTCTGATTCCATTCACCCAGAGATCGTAGATTGCTCCATTTCAGGCCTCTCTGATTTACCATTCCAACTGTTCTGTTGCTAGACAGGGACTCGTAGGTAAGCGAGGAACACACACTGGCAGACAAACTCAAGAGCATTTTAAACAGACACAACACACGCACACACGCACACGCACACACACACGCGCACACACACACACACACACACACACGCGCACACACACACACACACACACACACACACACACACACACTCTTACGCACTTGGATGGTTCAGGCAGAGAGGCTCGGTTTTGTCAGCCTGAGGGATAGCGATCTTCTGAAACGTGTCCTTAGATGACATGGGGGAGTGTGAGATTGAGATGAAACAGACCCACAAGCTTATCACTGGAACTATCCATTAAAGCCTTTAGTATGTCTACCGTGTGTCTGTGTGTGAGAGAAATGGAGGCCAGACAGGAGCTGTGTGGGGGTGTGTGCAGGATATTGGTACTTAATAAGCTTTGCATCTACACTCAATCTCTCTCTCTCTCTCTCTCTCACACACACACACACACAGAGCAGAGAATGCTGGGATCAGAGTGAAGAGTGTGAAGAGGAATGGGTGAGTGGGTCTCCAGTGGCTTCCTGCCAGACCCCATTTCTGCAGTCATACAGTCAGCCAGACAGAGGAGGGGTGTGTGTGTGTGTGTGTGTGTGTGTGTGTGTGTGTGTGTGTGTGTGTGTGTGTGTGTGTGTGTGTGTGTGTGTGTGTGTGTGTGTGTGTAGGGGAGGGGTTGGATTGGGGTTGTGAAGAGGGCTAATCCCTACTCTTTTGGGACATGCATGGTGCATGCCCCCCAGCACACACACACACACCATAGCTAATTTCTATTCATGGTCTGCTTAACAGCCTTTCAGCACAACGAACACAAACCAGCACATACATACACATCTCATACATACACATGAATATCATGTACTAGTCCTTATGCACACACACATTTAAAAACAAATATATGCCCCCCCCCCAACTGTACTACATCAGAAACCATCTGTGTGAGACGCCTAATCCCTCTCAAGCCCTTAATTTATAGTGGGTAGGATTGTGTGTGTGTGTATGTGCATGTTTCATATTCCTCCTCTTAGTTGGGCTACTTATTGTTAATGTGTTAGTGAACTATTATGGATTGCACATCGTTGCCATGGCAATGGTTGTTTTGTTGGTCATTGCTGGCATCTGCAATGGATGTCTTGAGGGCTAGCCAGGTTCGTTATGACATTTCAATGGTCTGTAAGGGGGTTGATTGAGATGAAGGATCTTTGGGCCCTCTCTTACCTTTTGGATGTTGGGCTTCCTCTGTATCACATCTCTGATGTGTTTCACTGAGCACAGGACTCCTGATGGTCTTAGTGCATCCAGATTCAATTTTATTTTGATACAGCACACATTTGTCACAGCATTTATATTGGGGTCAAATAATTCATTTGCTGTATTTTCTGAGGCCTTTTGTGATTCGGTCGATTCAAGGGGCCTACTGATGTCTGGGTGCGTCGTTAAATATCATGACAAATGTGACCCAGCACGGTTGAGTTTGGCAGGGTTGCCATAAATCAGTTCCGCTGTCTCTTTTCTTGATGGAAAGTGCTTGACACAGCGTGGCGGGTTGTGGCGGGGGGGGGGCATCAGTTTCTCCTGCTGTCACATCTGTTGCGAGGGGTTGTGACAGGCGACCCTCCAGGGTCAAAAGTGGCGCACAGATCAGCTTCTGCTTCTGTTATGGCGGGAGTGCCGAGCAATGACAGCGTCTGGCTTACCGACAGCGTGAAAGGAGCTTGTGATTGACATGTTTACCGAGCATGTGACTCGTCTGTCAAACTCTTTTTTTTAAATTTTTTATTGGTAACATGAAAAAATGTCGCTCTTTCTTCGTAGAGCACCGTAAAGCAGTCGGGATTGCACTGGTGCTGACGTGATCACAAGAGGAAGTCGTTTACGTGGAGAATCCAAATATGCAGCAGCGCACACACACACATTTCTGACTGTTATTTGCAGTTATTTTACCCGTGCCCTACTGTCTTGCTTGCATCATGAAGTGTTTTTTTTTTTCTATTTGGAGTACTGAGGCATTCTTAATTGTATGAAGACCTTAAAAATAAGGACATCTGTGGTTCAGGTAACTATGAGGGGCCCTGATGTGACCTAATGTAATCCCATTATTTTTCAAATCCGGTTTTTAAAAACAATTTCACTGCTCCCCTGAGAGGTAAGGCAAGGTCTCAATTTCCAATTTACACAACTCAGTATTCATGAATCCAAGAAGACATTTCACTTTCATGAAATTAAAAATAATACTGCTAAAACCCTCAGAGGTAGTCTTATGTAATTTCATGACATCGATTGTGGGAATAAAACAGCATGTTTTTTTCTTTCACAAGGAAATATACAGGCAGAGTAGCACGTTTACTTACAGTAATTGATCTTTTTTATTAGAAATAAGGCCATTGTGAATATTGGCATCTTAGATACAAAACCATGTAACATCAAACGTACACATACAAAAGAACAGACTACAACATACATGTAGAGTGGATGTGAGTTAAGAAACGGGGGATAAAAAAGACCTACAAAGACAGTGTTCGTGATTACTTTCTTAATGGCACAGTAGCCCATGATTTCTATTCAAAAAAGTATAGTAGACATTGTAGCACAATGGCACATTATAACAAATGCAATTTGTAACAGACTTACATACAGAGTACAAAAAGTGGACTTGATCTCCATTAAGTGATCAAGTCCAGATACTTCATATCTGGAGTAAGACATGCAAGAGTTCAATCATGTGGATTCCTCTGCATGTGTTTCAATCTAATGCTGACAACATGATGCTGTCTTAACAGCTGAAGTAGTGTTACCATAGAGACAACTCCACACCATACGAGTGACCATACAGATCTGTCCCTCTGTGGCTCCAAATTGAAACAGCCTTCACTAAGGGCTAGCTAGCTAGATAGATAGCTAGATAGATAGCTAGATAGATAGATAGATACTTTATTGATCCCCAGGGGAAATTCAAGGAGATGATCTAGATGTAGACGCTTGAGTGAACAGAGCAATGCCTGGCCTCTATTTTAGGGCTGTGAAACGGTGCCCACGTCACCTCTGGCACCTTACCATCCTCACCACGACACATCTGGCACCATGCCATCCTCCTTCACCATCACCACAGACAGGAGTGCTGAAGCACCACCAACCTAACAAGCCCCGCAAGCTCCCCGCTCTCTCCCTCTCACACACACACACACACACACACACACACACACACACAGGTGACCCGCTCACAGCAGCTACCTGTTCCCTGAATGGTTACCAGTAAATGAAGCCGCATCAATAGCAGACATAATTAGCAGTGCACTAAGCACTAAATTAGGATGCAGCCTTTGGAGACATCAGGCGGTGCATCGGATTCCAAATTAGGCCGTGCTCGTTAGTGACCCACCAAGGACTGCATTAGCATTTCAGAGCATTCAGCAGGAGCTGCGGTCACAGGCACTCCATAACTGTCTTAGGCTCATGTCAATTAACACACTGATCTCAGCGAGCAAGGATGTGTGTGTGAAATAACTGTGTGTGTGTGTGGGGGGGGGGGTGACTGTCTTGACAGTGCCATCTTAAAAACTCAACCCCTTCAATGTAAAATCACTGAAAATGTATGATCACTGATAAGTACACAGCAATGTAGGCAATTACATTAAACATTACATAACTAAACAGGCAGCTTCAGCTCATTTCTATGAGTTAGCCATGATTAATTTAGTGTCAGACAACAGTGTGCAAGTTAACCATTACAATGGCAAATAAAACATACAGTGCATGTAGTGAATTGAGGTTAGTACAACATCTAAAAACTAAACATTACATTTAAAAGTTCTTAACAATTATAAACATTAAAAATTCTCATCTTAAGCCCAGATATAAAAAAATGATGTATGCTATGCTCAGAGCTTCTGATGCCGGTTAAAACGACAACACCCACTGAGAATATTATTACATTATTCCCATGTAACCAAACAGATCTCACACTTCTGAAACTTCAATTCAATTGCTTCAATTGCATCAGTCATTGTGACTTAGTGTTACTGTTAGTGTTACTGTTACTTACGCACTGTGGAGTTAGTGTTAGTATCCTCTGTAAGGACACAGTGGTCTGAAACATGGTGGTAACCACCCAAGTGGGGCTGGAATGACGAGAAAGGACCAGGTCATGGTGGCCGGATTGCTCACATTACGTGAGTCACCTTGCATGTGGTCAGAACCTCTTAACCCATCATTATTCCACAGCCGAGGGCTGTCTAAGTGGCCTCTTAACCTAGAGCAAGACATTTTGTCCCATATACTACGTGCCTTACCACACCATAAGTAATATCAAAAGGTATGTTTTTTTTTGTTAGAAGACGAAAAAAAAAATATATATCTATAGCGCAGTTAAGCCTATAGCTTCTTTGAAGCTTCCCTGAAAGGTGATTTGTAAAAACAACACAGAGAGGATCTTACATTGGCTTAAAGTAGTGGCACTTCACTCATCCAACAAATGATCATTCCCCTCAGAGAAGACCAGTTTTGTTCCTTTAGCGGCTAACAGTGAACGGTTGACTCACAGAAACAGTGACACTGGACAGCATGAATGGACGTGTCGTGTCCGCAGTGTGGCTTAACTACATGGTGCCCATAGGCAGGCAGGGGAATACAGAACAATAGAGTAGAACTAAACTAGAGTTCTAGAGTAGAACTGAAAAAATAAACGAGTTCTCCTGTTCCGACAGCCAGCTGTTTCTCAAGCAAAGACGGTAGTGGATCGTCAGTGATAAAACACAATTAGCTGAAGTGCAAGCATCGATCAGTAGAAGCACAATATTCATTAATTTCATTAAATATTTTTGTTTGTTTTTGTGCTAAAGTCTCAAAGTTTACTATCTACAGTTCACAGATCAGACATCTTTTTAAGATAAAATGTCTTCACAATTTCCTTCCACTACACCTTGGAGTTTCTTACAAGAAGAAAGCAGAGCAAAACAAAACAAAAATACAGTGAGACTGTCCCTCCTTACAGTCTGTCAATATAACTGGCATGGCACCGCCTGCGCAAAACTACCAAGAACAAGGCTTGCTTGGTCAGGCACATTAAAAAAAAGGAAACTAAAACATATAAACCAAACAAAAAAGCTAAAACTGAAATTGATTTGAAGACATTCAAATTGTTCTAGTGTGACTCTGTGAGGACAGGAATGTCGATCTCGATGCCAGAGAGGCGCGAGCGGGTGGAGTACCGGTGGCTGGCGTATCTCTGAGATCCCCCGTAGCTCTGCGAAGGGGCGTAGCCTTGCGAAGGGGCGTAGCTCTGGGAGGGGGCGTAACTTTGTGACGGGGCGTAACCTTGAGAGGGGGCATAGCCGTATGGCTGGGAGACACCCACCTCAGACCCATACCCATCTGGGCCAGTCATCTGTGGCATGTAGACTGGCTGGGCATGGCCGTGGGGCATAGGCGGTCCAGCGATGCCGGCAGGGTACCCTGGGGCAGCGGCGAAGCCGGGCACCTCCATTACGGAGGGCTGGTAGTGCTGGGGAGCGTAGGCACCGGGCGAGTGGGGCATGCCGTTGGCATGGAGGGTGAGCGGCTGCGCCGACAGGCTGGTGGGCATGACGGGCGGCTCGGGGAACGGCAGCCAGAAGGGCGAGGGCAGCTTCTTGCACATGCAGTACCACATGAACATGAGCAGCGCGGCCAGCAGCAGCCCGCCCGCACTGCCGATGGCCACGTACACGGCGAAGTCCACCGCAAACACGTTGTCGTAGCGCGCGTTGAGGTCGTCCGTGTGGAACAGGAACCAGACGGCCGGCGGCATGGCCACGGCGCCGCCCAGGAACAGGAAGAAGCCGGCCACCAGGTGGCAGCCCACGCTGTTGACCAGGCAGCGGCTGTTCTTGATGTCCTCGGGCTCGCCGGAGCAGCAGGACGTCTTGCACATGCCCATCATGATGAGGAGGAGCGCCAGGGTGGCGAGGGCCAGCCCAGTGGGCAGGCAGAACTGCAGCAGCCGCAGGTCCAGCTGGTCCACTTTCACCCACCAGTCGGCGTCGTAGTAGTAGCAGCCCGTGCTGCCGTCGCGCCGCACGCACTTGGTCCACAGGCCGTCGTAGACGGTCACGTTGCGGGCGTTGTGGTTGAAGGTGATGAGGCGCGTGGTCCGCCACTGGGGGACCAGAGTGGCCACCAGCAGCCCGCCCACGGACAGCATGGCGATAACGAACGAGAAGGCGTTGGTGGCGTGGATGTCGCGGCACGACATGGTGGCTGCGGTCAGTTGGTGGTCGGGGATATGTCACAGACCAGAGCAGGGAGGAGGAGGAGGAAGATGTTCA
>NC_055966.1:34723315-34730815 GCF_018492685.1 Alosa sapidissima
ACATTTTGCCCAATCAATCTCTTGCTTGTGTCCTTTCCTCTCCAGTTCTAATGTCAGATTGACCAGCAAACCAAACAGTGCTGCTCGATTGGCAAACACGCATCCATCCGTGTCTCGTTTATCCTGACCGAACAAGGCAGCGGCCCCAGATTAGCCATTGATTTTGGATTTGTGTAGATTCCTGTGTGTGTGAAAGAAAGATGAGATCCACAAAACATTTCATTTTAAGGCTGAAGAGAACATTGATGGATTATTTTAGGAGAGCAAATGTTGCATCCTTGAAACAAATGATACGTGTGAATGTGCTAGTTGATGTTCTCAGGGGTGTAATGATCATATTAGGCTAGAGGCTCCTCCAACCATGGGATGCTAATGCAAAGTAAACAAAGGTGATTTCTGTTTTCACATTTTAATAACGTGGTGGTGGGATTAAAGAAAGGCTTCAGTGGAAACAGTGTCAGTGTAGTGTGTGTGTGTGTGTGTGTGTGTGTGTGTGTGTGTGTGTGTGTGTGTGTGTGTGTGTCTTTAGAGAGCAGAGAGCGATCCATGCTGAGTCACTTCCTGTTTGTGTTAATCATTCGTGAGAGCAGTAGTGCCATTATGACATTTGTGTGTGTGTGTGTGTGTGTGTGTGTGTGTGTGTGTGTGGTGGTATGTGAACAATAGTGTAAAAGTTTGTGGTATGTGCTTTTTTATTCTTACTTGGTAAGAATGGCACTCATGATGATGATCTTGCTTACCTCTCTCTCTCTCTCTCTCTTTCTCTCTCTCGCTCTCTCTCGCTCTCTCTCTCTTACCCTATTTCCTTCTCTAATTCGCCCTCTTCCCTTCCTCTCTCTTTCCCTCTTTCTCTGTGTTTGTGTGTATTCTGTCTGTGTGTGTGTATTTTGTTGTTTTCCATTCTGTCAGGTCTTCAAAGAGCAGCTCAACACTCGCATTGTGCTGGTTGCCATGGAAACGTGGGCAGCAGACAACCACTTCAACATCAACGACGACCCGATGGTTACCCTCAAAGAGTTCATGAAGTACAGGAGGGACTTCATCAAGACCAAGGCCGATTCCGTGCACCTGTTTTCGTGAGTTACAACAAACACACAAGACCAACAAAAGCATCATCATAAACGATTTCACAAACAACTGTGCAAGTTGCACCCATATAAATATAAACACACATCCATGCTACGTAATCTGTGAAGGTGAATTTTGTTCTGTTTTATTAAGGAGCACCTTTCAGTTTCACAGCTCTTCTTTGTGTTGTCATATACAGTACATTTAAACATAGGTACATCAAATATGCTGTATGGTGATATTCTTCTATGCCTACACTCAAAAGTCCGAAGTCAGATTATGATAGCACAAGATAGTTGGATGTGTAAAGGCAGTAATGGGTTCCTGTGATGATAGGATTGCTCTGAGTGGGACTTCACTTTTACACTGGCCAATGCAGGAAAATGGACGGCCACTGATGATCTAATTTCCCTCTTCATATTTTTTTTTTCATTTTCAGGGGCAACCGTTTCCATAGCAGCTGGGGAGGGGCATCCTACATGGGTGGAGTTTGCTCACTGACAAAAGGGGGAGGAGTTAACGAGGTCAGTGTTCTAAAATCACGATTGGATAATCAGTTTTGTTATAGACCCGTTTGTTATAGATCAGCTCAATGTTGTTTTCTGTGCTACCGCAAATGCCTTAGGAACGCACATGTTTATTTATTTATGCTGTTAAAAGGGTCTATAGATCAACAACAAGCAACTGTGTGCTTCAAAACCATGTAGCATTGCATCCCCTTGTCTATTTTAAGCTGATGAAATTCAAATGAAATGCTCTTGTCTTTACCTCATCTCTCTTGTCTCTAACTCATCTCTCATCTTTACCTAATCTCTCTTGTCTTTACCTAATCTCTCTTGTCTCTACCTCATCGCTCTTGTCTTTACCTCATCTCTCTTGTCCAGTACGGCAAAGCGGAGGAGATGGCCATCACCTTGGCCCAGTCCCTGGGGCAAAACATCGGCATTTTCTCTGACAAGAAGAGAATTCTCAACGGTATATGCCACTTTTGCTTTCTCCTCTCTTTCTCTCTCTCTCTCTCTCTCTTTCTCTCTATCTCTCTCTCTCTCTCTCCAGTGTCCCCTCTCTATCCTCCTTCATCACTGATCTCTGTCCTATATATTTTGTGAAGAAATGGTTGACATAGAAATGACTACATATTTAGAACACACCCTCACAGACACTCTTGAGCTTGCATACATGCACACACATACCCTCTTACAAACACACACACACACACACACATAAATGTGCACACATTCACACACGTACACTGAAACACACTCACACACATTGATTAATGTGTTGTCACACACGTTGGATGACTCTTCCGGGAATCTGTGTGCTCTGCAGGGGAGTGTAAGTGTGATGATAAGTGGTCTGGCTGCATCATGGATGATGTTGGGTAAGTTTTCTCTAAAGCTGATTAAACACACACACACACACACACACACACACACACACACACACACACACACACACACACACACACACACACAACAGACACTCACTCATACAACACACACATATTGCCTTGCCTATTGCAGAGTGCTGATTGATGGAATGCCTTAACTGCCTTGAAAAGTCTAATGCACTGTAGTGTTTGTTGGCCTCAGCCTAGTTACTCTGTGGTTCTGAGAAATTAAGTATTAAATGTGTGTCTACTTTTAAATCCACAACACTTTCTCAAGATTATTCAAGTAGTTTTTTTCTGATAGACGTTTGGAAATTCCCCCCAAATCATCGCCAGAGGGCAGTTTTGTAATCCAAAATATACTGTTTGTCCCTCACTAGTATGTCAATTTTCTTAAAGTGCACCATATTTGTGGAGTGAACCGCTAAATTTAAACTTTTTTCTTGTGGGATGCCTTCCAGAGAAAGTGTTGTTGACATGTCTCTAGTGTAGTGTAGTGTTGGTGGTGTTTCTGCTCATATTTGTACTGGTGTATATTGTGGGTTCGCTGTGGAAAGGCCACTGTTGATATTTTCTGCTGTTGAATTGTAAACCTGTAAGCAGCTTTCTCTGTATTTGAGCAGCTATGTTGTTGTGTGTATAGAGTAGGCTATGTGTAACATACACAGGATTGTACTGATGCTTTACCATGGATCCAAGACCGAAGCCCCAATTCCCCAACTAAACCTGCTCTAACTCTGACTCAGGCATAATCCTAACCCTCATTTATCCTAACCTAGGGCTGGGCGATATGGACCAAAACTGATATCCCGACATTTTGGGGCTGATTGGCGATATACGATATATATCGATATTTTAAATAGAAAGAGCTAAGTGTTTCGTATTCACTCAACATGACAATTATGACAACACAACCAGCTTTAATTAGAATGATTTCAGACTGCTCTAACACAGCTGTGCAAAAAAGTGTAAACAATAACATAGATAGATAGATACATAGATAGATAGATAGATAGATAGATAGATACTTTATTGACCCCCAGGGGAAATTCAACATAGGCCTACCAATACCAATAGGCATAGTAGGCTACAGCTGCTCTGATAAAGCTGTGCAAATAACAAAAGACCAATAAGTCGACCCTGACTGACAACACAGGCCTACATTGTACTGCACAACGCAATATTTTGGGCACAAAAATATTGCAGTGGCCTACTGCAGAAAAAAACCTGCAGTTTTGTCACACAATGCAGTTTTTTTACTGTAAGGGTTTGATAGGGCCTACATGACAAGCAAATGTAGCCTATGATGGCCTAGACATGTGTAACTTGCTATCGATAACAATTAAATAGTTTTAAACAATTAGGCTACTTAAACAACGTAACTGAGTCACTCACCAAGAGTGTATAAAATTACATTAATAAAATTGTAGAGTGTTTAAATTAGCTAGGCTATGTACCAAAAATTACATTTACCGTGAGTCGAAGAGCTGTAAACAGTGTTGTAACTTAAATCTGCATGTACAAAACCGGGTGGAGCTCCAGTGGAGTTTGGATTTCACAACGAGAATTCTCGGTCTAGCCGTTGATGTGCCAATGGAACTAGGCATCAGCACCAACCTCTGATCACGGTAAACAAAATATGACTCTGGCTTTGATAAAATGGCCCATTATTTGACATAATATTGGTATTACGATATTGTCTCAACTACATATCGTTTTCAAAAATATATCGGTCGTAGTCGTAATACCAATATATCGCCCAGCCCTACCCTAACCTAACCCTAATCCTTAAACGCTCATTTAGGCCTAACCCTAAACTAATCCTAACCCACACCTGGTCCTGGACTCCTGGGATAACGCTACAGATGTCCACAGTGGTCTTATAGCTGATGACCTGTTGACTCACTTATGATTACATTAGCGGTTATTTGTGGTGTTTTGTTAAGTGAACAGGTCATCAGTTTGATCTGTGAGTGTGTGTGTATGTACCGGTATATGTGTGTGTCTATATGTGTGTGTGTATATGTGTGTGTGTCTGTCTGTGCGAGTGTGTGTGTGTGCTTCTTCTTTAATGCATTGTGCATTTCCCCTCAAAACCCCAAAAGGCACAGCAGGTGAGCAGGAGCTTGGCTGTGATTCGCTAACAGGGCTGCAGTTTTGACCAATCAGCTGCCTCGGGAGGGTTGTCAGTCACCTCAACCCCCGCCATCCCATCCAGTAGCATTACGGCCCCGTCGCCTCGATGCTCCCGCCTCTTTCAAATGACCGTCTGCAAGAGGGAGAGGAAAATCCACGCCGGTGTCCGTCACCGCTGTGGATTTTTTTTAGACCTCTCTCGTTGGTTTTCTCAGACTCATGTTTCCGTTTGGCTTTGTTGACGGCCGAGTTTGGTTACTCTTTAGGGTGGGTGGAGCCAGACTCATGACATCATCAACAACCCGATTGAAACAGTCTGCAATGTCATTCCCATTCATCCAGCACAAGTGCCTAATCTCCTACTGCCTGTTACAGCATTATCAGAAACACTAGAATTATCATTTATATATATATATTTATTTATCCAATGGCAGGGCTTCCTTTGTGCCAGGAGTTGCCTATTTGTTTGTAGAGGTTGCCCACAGCTACAGGTGTCAGTTTTGCCTGTTACGTGGAGTTGTTTAGTGGTCCAGTCGCCCGCAGGCAAGAACTGATCCTACTACAGCTCGCATGGGCAGCTCTCCTCACCTGAAGCAGGAAGTAGTTGCTTTTTAGTGATCTCAGTTCTGCTGGGGTCAAAGTTGAAAAGTCATGGGTGAGAGATGGTTGGCTCTCCTGTGCCTGAGGAAGCCGTCGTGACCCCTGTGTGACTCCGATTTGATGCGATCGGAGCATCTGGTCCTAGGCCGTCCAAGGCTGTGCTATTAACCCAGTTATCAATGGTATTTCAGACGCTCGTGTTCAATGGAGAAATCTGTCACTTCCATTGATGGATGCTTATGTGATTGTGTGTGTGTGCGTGTCCCCCCCCCCCCCCCCCCCCCCCCTTTACGTTTCCTCTGTGCTTGCATGTGTGATCTCACTAACTCATAGTGTGTTTTGTGTACTGTATGTTGGTGTGCATACGTGTGTGTGTGTGTGTGTGTGTGTGTGTGTGTGTGTGTGTGTGTGTGCCCCTGGACACCTTTGAGTCAGCCAGCTAAAAGATAAGGCTGAGAGCGAGGGAGACAGTGTATCGACTCAATGTAGGTGTCCGCCACTGAAGTAGTTCTTGGAACCGCCAGCCCAGTAATTGGGTTATGATTTAGGAAGGAAGGACAGAGAGAGACAGAGAGAGACAGAGGGTGAGAGTTGATCAGACTGCATTAGTGCTTTGGCCAGGGTCTCAGGCTCTTTCGCCAAGAGTTGCTGACTCCTCTGATAGGCTCTGCTGAGAGGGCTGTAATGTGTGTGTGTGTGTGTGTGTGTGTGTGTGTGTGTGTGTGTGTGTGTGAGAGAGAGAGAGATAGAGAGAGAGAGAGAGAGAGAGAGAGAGAGATGGGGACTGTCTCATGATGTGCTGTGCAAAATGTAAGGATCACATTTGGATCACATTACTGTAAGTGGATAGAGGTTAAAGTCTCTCTGGGTTACAGGAAGTGTACTTGTGTGTGCTTGTGTGTGTTTGTGTGTATGTGTGTGTGTCTGTGTGTGTGTGTGTGTGTGTGTGTGTGTTTGTATATATATATATATAGCCACTTAAAATTGGCCAGGGCTCTCTAAGTGTGTCCTACAGTTTATTGAATGCAATTTGCTCCAAACCCAAAGATCAGTCCTTGCGTCAGGCTTAGGGGGTCCAAACCAGGTCATACCAGTCTAAACAGGGTCAGGCTTAGGGGGTCCAAACCAGGTCATACCAGTCTAAACAGGGTCAGATCTGTGCCACGGCTCGGTCCAGTCCCTTTGCACCGAATCTGGATAAATGATAACCGCTTCTGACGTGATCAGCTTAAAAGGGTGTTTTTTTTTTTAATTGACAAATACACCCCATTCAAAGCAAAATAATAATCTTAGCAAAGATATTAGATATGCAAGTCTTTTTTTAGAGTCACATGTGTGTTGTTTGAATGTTTGGTGTTTGGTCCAGTCCTCCAGTAGCCATAGGCCAGTGTTTCTCAGGTGGGGTTCTGATGAGCCACCATTCATGCTGATTTCTCATGGCAGGCTTTTCTTAGCCCACATCTAGTTAGCCAGTGATCCATAGCTATTCATATGCTAATGCTATATAAACATTCCCAACATTGCTCACCGTATAGCGCGCACGGTGAAATGCCAGGATGAACACAGCTGAGAAACAGTGGCCGAGTATGTGTTGAATCCGGACACTTCTCCAAATGCTTTCCGCTGGCTAACGTGTGTGTTGTGCTTTTTCATTAGAAATGAATCAGAGGTCCCAAAATATATATTACTTTACACTAGAACATATCTGACATTAAATAAGATCTTAAATATTTCACTGAATATTCTTTGCACCAACTTTAAGACAGTGTGAAACTTTAGCTTCAACCTACAATGACAAGGACTACTCCCAAAACAGGCGGATTTTGATTTAAGTGCACACCTCTGTTCTTTGCTTGTTACAAGGGACAAAAGCACACACTCATGTTAGTTCATTGGTGTTCAGTGGATGGTGGAAGTTTCAAAGACAGGTGTGTGGGGTTTGTGTTTCTATGTGTGTATATGAGAGAGAATGTGTGTGTGTGTGTGATTGTGTGTGTTATGTAGAGTGTGTAGCCTCAGTACACTAAACCTCGGGTCTGTCACACAGTTTCTATCTGCCCAAGCGCTTCTCCGACTGTAATGTGGAGGAGTACCACAACTTCCTCAACAGTGGCGGAGGAGCCTGCCTCTTCAACGAGCCCGCAAAGGTACCGTGTAGACGCCGACCACAACACTACATACATTGTTCTCTGTATATGTGATGAAATACAGTACTGAAAGACATCCCCCCTCTCTCTCTCTCTGTGTGTGTGTGTGTGTGTGTGTGTGTGTGTGTGTGTGTGTGTGTGTGTGTGTGTGTGTGT
>NC_055966.1:34738315-34865815 GCF_018492685.1 Alosa sapidissima
CCCGTAGCCTTTGTGATGGTGGTGTATTGTTGCCAAGGTTACATTCTGACACAGTGTTTCTCCCCCCTGTAGCCTTGGTGATGGTGGTGTATTGTTGCCAAGGTTACATTCTGACACAGTGTTTTTCCCCCCTGTAGCCTTGGTGAACACCAACATCATCGTGGGCGCCATCACTGGCTCCATCCTTGTACTGGGGCTCATCGTCGCCATAGCAGCCTGGGGATACAAGTAAGTGGAGACGCCTTTCAAATTCAGACGACAGACAAACGACTGACCTCAACTTCCTCCATGAACTTACCACACGTCTGAGAGTACAAAGACACTCACAAATCACAGACAAGCTCACAGACACACTGGTAAACGAACCCGTGTATTGTACTGTGTAAGAGCAATGTCTAATGGGACTTAGCTGTGGTGGTACTGTTTGCTTCTCAACCATCTTAGATTTTTAATCCTGATACCATCATAACAGGCTTAAAGCCCCATTCAGACTGCAAACAACTGGCGACAAGAGACCGTGCAATATTAGTGTAGTTCAGCGTTTACACAATTTCAGGTGAAATAACTACTGGTGATGAGAGATTTGTTGGCCGACGAGCGAATTGGCGTATATGTGATTGACACACAGACACAGATGCATATCGTCCTCATCGTTACTTTGACCTTCTTCTCCTTAGGAGCTACAGGCAACGCAAATATGCAGAGTCAGAAGTTCACAGAAGATTCTGCCGGTAGGTTAAACTTGACAATAATAAGAAATGGAACATAATACCATGACATTAACAATTGATGTTAATATTGTCCTGTGATTTTTTGTGCATGTATTAATGTACTTTTGTGTGTGTGTGTGTGCATGTGTGTGTGCGTGCGTGCGTGCGTGTGCGTGCGTGTGTGAGTGCGTGCGTGCGTGCGTGCGTGTGTGAGTGAGTGCGTGCGTGCGTGCGTGCGTGCGTGTGTGTGTGCGTGCGTGCGTGAGTGCGTGCATGTGTGCGTGCGTGTGTGAGTGCGTGCGTGCGTGCGTGTGTGCGTGTGTGCGTGTGTGTGTGTGTATGTAGACAAATGCCGGCGGGAGACTACGTGAAGAAGCCGGGCGATGCTGACTCCTTCTACAGCGACATGCCTCAGGGCGTGAGCTCCAACTCGGCCAGCAGCTCCAAGAAGAGGTCGGCCTACCTGTCGCACCTGCAGATCTACTCCTGCTCGTTCACCCCCTCCATCCCATCCATCAGCCAAAACATCTCTCTGTTCGGCTTCAGGTGGGGCCCCACCTCCACCTCCATCCTCATCCTCATCCTCACAGCCTCAACCCAGCTAGCTGCTGCCTTTGGTTGACTGTTTTTATATTTTTTATTATTTGCCAGTTTCAGATTGTAGGCTACCTCTTCCTCTTTTCTCCAGCGTTGGAATTCTCCAAATCGATACTTATTTCAAAGCATTTGACTCTTAGAAGGGAATTGCTGTTCATGGGGTCTTTCGAAATCAAGTTATAACAAATTCCTCATGTAGACGAAGAGAAGTAAACTATTTTTTTTATCCTTTTGAGGACTTATCCACCATTCTGATCTCAATTTGTTCTTAATTAAGTATGTGGTGAAAAGTTGATGGTTTACTGAAGCTTGTGTGTCAAGCTATGTAGTTTATGCAGCAGGGCTTAAAGTTGTCAGGCCCTATCCCTGAACAAAGGCATGAGCCAGGCCATTTGAGATTTGAAAGTAAATAACTATATATGACGAATTTGAAAGCTTCTGTTCACTTCAGACACAGAATTTTCGACTTGCTTTTAGCCCTGATGCAGTGTGTTTAGCTTGCCTCACACACTTTATAAGGCTGAGCTAGCTTGTGCTAAAGCACACACTATCTGCTCTTCAGCTGAATGCAATAATGCTAACGCTAATCTCCTGCAGTTACCTGTTAGTTAATCCTGAGATATGATTTTAAGCATCACAGCCTCTCAGGTAATTTCCCATCAGCCACCTGTGCTACTCCTGAGAGACCTCTGAGTAAGTAACCCATCACAAGATGGTGGACATGTTTACGTGAGTATCTCCCTATCCAACACAGCAAACCATGGCAACACAGCAAACCATGGCAACATCCTTTCATTCATTCCACACGGTGTTCCCTTGTGTACTTGTTGTCCTCATGACATCATCATGGTCATCTGTGGTGGTTTCACTTGCATTCATTTCCATCTCCAGATGTCTCTCTGTCTGTACTCTATGTGTGTCTGTACTCTGTGTGTGTCTGTACTCTATGTGTGTCTGTACTCTGTGTGTGTCTGTACTCTGTGTGTGTGTGTGTGTGTGTATGTGTGTCTGTACTCTATGTGTGTCTGTACTCTCTGTGTGTGTGTGTGTGACCTATTGAAATTAAGACAAGAATGAAAGGAAGACAAAACAAAAAATGAGTTGTTCATGAAATTATTTGCAGAAAAGAAATCACTGTACTGGACCTGTCTCTGTTATTTAGTTAAACAAACAAACTTCTGATGTTTCACCAAAGCGTCCTGCTCTTCATCCTCTTCCTCACTGTGCGGCTTTGTTCTGAAGGTCAAACGGTCTGTCCCACTCGTGGAGCGAAAGAATCCCAGATGCCAAACACTCCGACATCTGTGAGAACGGACGACCCAGGAGCAACTCATGGCAAGGTAGCACACACACTCACACACACACACACACACACAAAGTACACACGCATACACACAGAAACACATACTTACTTGCCAAGTCAAGTTTATTTATATAGCGCATTTCATACACAGAGGTCATTCAATGTGCTTTACATAAACAAAATCAAACAATAATAACAAATAAAAGCATTGAAGGGCAATATAGTCAAAGAATAGTTCAAAAGGTAAAGATCATAATAAAAGGAAAACATAAAACACAAGGTAAAAATTTAAAATAAAGAATAATTAGTAAGCAAAAACAAAAACAAAGGCAAAAAAGTAATAAATTAAAAAAGTAATAAAAGACGAGGTAGAATAATTATCAAGGCAGATTCAGAATTTGTAACTCGGCGCAGTTAGCAGAAAGCATCTGAGAACAGTTTGGTCTTGACTTGCAACACAACAAAAGAGGTCTTTCTTTAGTGCTAAGGTCAAGGAAAGAAAACAGATCTAGATTCTCAGCAGATAGTCTGACTCTATTTGCTGTTGGCTCAACTAAGCAATCCTCCACCCCAGACACACACACACACACAGACAGACAGACACACACACACACACACACACACACACACACACACACACACACACACACACAACAAATATACACATAGCCCTTCCTTTTCTAATACAATTGAATAAGAATATAATAATGATAGCTCCTTGGACACTTCTCTTGTGCGCTTCACAGGGAATATAAGTGGAAGCCGTAAAAAGATGAAGGGCAAGAGGTTCCGCCCGCGCTCCAACTCCACAGAGTAAGTCACGTGTCCGAGTGATGCATATGTTACAGGCATGGACAGCCAAAATCACCATCCAACTGTCCTAGAGATCTGTAGAAATGTTTTTATGTATGTGGACATCATCCTTCATGCCATACTAACTTAAAAAAGAACTGGGAGTGATTGTTTTTCATGTTGCATGAGAGTCAGACAAAAGCCATTGAGCCAAAAGCAAAAACCTGTTTACACCTGTAGGTGGCAGCAAAATGTCTCAAATTAGGCATGTGCAATATTTCTGTATAATAAACAGGCATGGGAGGTGGTCCTAAAGGCATCTTGGGATATTATTTTGAGGAATGGATGTCCTGTGTCACTCATAAATACTGATGTATGAACAGCACTGTGTCCTTATCAGTGTGTATTTGGTCATAAATGTCTCTGGACTCTATATACTACACATCTCCTGATGTGATAGAGTCACACGTACACGTACGCTGTGTCAGAATATCTCTTGTAAGGTATTACTGATGAATGTGAACAGCTGGAATATGATGATTTTGCAGTTGTGCACACTTGTTTGTTTGTTTGTTTTTTTCCTCCTGGAATGAGACGCATGTGTAACGTGCACATGGATTTTTCACGTCTCTTTGAATGCAGCACCGGCCTGGATATTTTCATTCAAGCTTTTTCCCCTCTTCTGTGTTGTAGTCTGTTGGATGGTTGGTTGTTTGTTGTTGTTGTTGTTGTTTTTGTTTTCATGCACCTGGATCTAGAAGCATGAGACCAAAGTTCTGGAACAGAAATGCTTTGGAGGGACAAAAATTATTATATTAAATTATATTAAATTGCCACTGCAACCAAAATGCAATTGACCAACAGCCTACCCCCAAAACAAGACCCTTTAAACATTGCTACAATTCTCCTTCTGTAAAGAAGTTTCAATGATAATTAGCCCATAAAAAGTGAACCCTATTTAATGTATAAAATACTGTATTCCAGCTGTAGGCTACCTTTCTGCTCAGTTTATCCCTCTCTGTAAATGTGTCCACCTTAAGCACTCCCCTCACTTCACCACAATCTGACCATCTCCTTTCCTCTCCTCTCTCACTTGCATCTTGGTGGACTGTAGAGAATGACCATCTCCTTTCCTCTCCTCTCTCCTCTCATCTTGGTGGACTGTAGAGAATGTCTATGCTGTGCTCTGCTATCTTATACGATTACCTCTCCCTCTCCTCTCTCCATTCTTTCTCTCTCTTTCTCTTGATCTATCTCTCCCCCTCTTTTTTCTTCACTGCCTTTGCTCTCCTTTCTTTCTGTCCTTCTGCTTACCACTGTCCTCCTTCCCCTTGACCCTCCTACAGGTTTTTAACCCCTTGCATCCAAACTGAGTATTATGTAACTAAGTGGGTGGAGGATGTGAATAAAAACACTGAAGGACCCTATCTTAGGTACCGCCACAGATCTCCTCACTCTCCTCACTCACCACCCCCCCCCCCCCCCACCCGCTTAAAAGTCCTTTCTTTTAAAAACCTACCTCCTCCTCCTCTCCCTTTTTTATGTTTCTTTGTTGTCATAGAGAAAAATCAACTGTTTTCCTTTTTAGGCACTGTTTTCCAGTGTTAGTTTTGGAGATTGGTTTATTTTACTGAGTGATTGATTGATTGGTTGATTGATTCATTAATTGTTTTTTATCTTTTACTTTGTCTCTTTAGGTATCTTTACATATATTAGGGATCGCCATTCTTTGTCAGGACTTAGTACCAAGGCTCAATTACTCTCTTACTGAGAAGATAACATTGTTTTGTTATAACACAGTATTCCCAGGACACAACCAAAACACCTTATTTGTGAATTGCTCATCAATCCACATGCTTTCCATAGCAGATTCATCTGCCACACTCACACACACTTTAAAGCTCTTGCTATTCCTAAATGATTGCACAGTAACATAATAAATACACATGCATATTTGGTAGTCGTTTCATGAGAGTTCAGCATGTGCCCATGCTGCTAGCTCATTGTGCCTGACAGCAATTAGGATGACATTTTTCAGTATTATTGTGCCCTCATGTTAGTAGTTATTCATAATATATGAGGCATATGTCAGTCTACTTTGTTAAGACTTTCTCAAAGAGGACCTGACTAGATCAACTTGTTCATACACTACTGTACGAGGCATAAGGGAGCCTGAAATGATGCACATCAGTACAGCACTGTGCTTTACACTGGGCACATCAGTACAGCACTGTGCTTTTGAAAGCATTCATGGTTTTCACACTTCACCACTGCTATTCTATACATCTTAATCTTTGACGGAAATTATATTAAGCATTTATACACGTTTCTCAAATTATTTTGATGCATTTCCACAAGAAAGAGTCTCAAAACAAATAATAGGCCTAGAAAATATTTCTGAAAGTGTTTAAATTACCTTCCCTCCAGAAGTACATTACATTATTCACTGAGATGTTCTCACTCATTGTGACACTAGCCACCTCTCAACCACAATTTACCTCATATCTGTTCCTATAGAGTGATCCCAGAAAGAGAGTGTACTGTATGTGATAAAATGATTTTTAATTACATTTTATGTTTTATTTGACATGTTTTGTGTTTCAGTTGTTCTTTTACCTGATGTGTTTTATTTGTAGGATGACCTGAGCTGTTTGTTGTGTTACTGTCCTCACCCCATCTTGTACATATGGCATGTGCACTGCATTGCGTGTGTTTTGTGTGTGTGTGTGTGTGTGCCCGCCTCCATAACTGTACATGTATCTTATACGTATGCATTTTCTTTGACCCGTCTAGTTCCGTGCCGTGTGATTTGTCTCTGCTTGTCTATGTGAGTCTGTGATGACATCATCATATCATGCGGTCACTTTCACGGCCTCCATGGTGACCAGACTGGTCTGTTGTGACTCATCCCTCCATTCCTCGCCTGCTTCTCTCGGTTGTCGGTCGATCTAGACCCACACAGAACTGAAGGAGCTAACAGCGCTAAGCTAAATCTGCTGTTCCAAAGCCGCTCTAGACCCACACAGAACTGAAGGAGCTAACATCGCTAAGCTAAATATGCTGTTACAAAGCCAATGCAAAGCACACATGATTGGCCTTTTGGGCTTTAGCGAGACCTACAGTGGAGTTTGTTGGTGCTGTTGTTGTTATTAACGCGGGCCACTCACCCAGAGGGTTAAACTACCGACCAAATGTTTTCCACCTAAATATACCAAATGGAGCAGATTAACTGCTGTCATGCTCAAATGTAAGTCCTCATGGTTGTGGACAAAGTATGTTATGGCGGGTTGTTGTAAAGTGTGTGTTTTCATAAGGAGCAGATGCATCCAGACCAGTGCTGTGATCCACATGGACATCGTGCTAGCTCTTTGGAGTGAGGAGGGGTCTAACATGATGTTTGTCTCTCTATCTTCTCTCTCTCTCATCTTCTCTCTGTCTCTCTCGCCCCTTCCCATCATGCCCTGCAGGACTCTGTCCCCAGCGAAGTCGCCCACCTCGTCCACAGGGTCTATAGCGTCCAGTCGCCGCTACCCCTACCCTCTGCCCCCGCTGCCCGACGAGGAGCGGAAAGCGAACCGACAGAGCGCCAGGGTGAGAAGCACACACGTTCACTCATTCAAGTTTTTTACACGACATTTTGAGGAGTTGGAACCCAACCGTAGCGCTACTAGCCTTATTCCCCCGGTGCGGCCAGAACGAGGCTACAGGGTACACTTGCCATTACACCTCAGTCCAGCAGATGGTGGTAATGCACTCCGTTTGCAAACTGCCAAAAAATAGCTCACCGAAAAAGAAGAAGGGTTCGCTGGCCTGATCTTCTTCTTCTTCAGTGATTTTTTTTGGCAGTTTGCAAACGGAGTGCATTACCACCACCATCTGCTGGACTGAGGTGTAATGGCAAGTGTACCCTGTAGCCTCGTTCTGGTCGCACCGGGTGAATAAGGTGAATTGTAGAGCATTGCCTATCCATTACTGTAAATTCATTTAACTGAATAAATTTGTCTGTCTTCTCTTTTAGCTCTGGGAGACATCAATATAAGAAGATCCTACATTTCTGTCGCTTTTATACAAATGAGGAGTTAAAACAGGAACAGAATTTAAACAGTGATAAAACAAAACAAGGATGGACGACTGAAGATGAGGATTCGTGGAGAATAAAAAGGTGCATTGGGGGGAAAAAAAGTCCTCCAGAACTCTAGGGGGCACTGTGGCAAGAGCAGCCCTGATCCCACATTCAGCTACACACTGCTATTATTCATCGCCAACGTGCAATGACACACCAACTCACTCACAACTAAGGCGGGCCGCCACCTCCACGGCAACCATTAAATTCCCCCTCAGAGTGGACTGGAGTGAGTGACCGGAGCTTGGGTCCCTCTAAGAATCCCAACCAATACCCCTTTCCAATATTGACATGCCCCGCCCCTTTCAATACACAAACTCTTCTCTGATTGGTCACCTGACTGCCTGAACAATGTAAAACAGGGCAGGGCTAGGCTAATGTTATTACGGGGCGGGGAAGGGTAGGGAAGCACGCATTCACTGTAGAAATAAAAAAATAAAAAAATACACTGTATGCATGACAAAAAAAAAAAATCAGCTTAAACCATTCCTAGTGTTATAATGAAGTGTTAAAATGAAGACGACAAAAAAGATCCTTTTGTTTTCTTTTCTTTTTCGTGAAAGCATACATTGTAGAGGGCTGCATGTGACTGAGGGTTGACCTGTCTGCCAGTCTGTATAATTCCACTTCTTTGTTCATCCACCCACCCAGCACCACCCCCCCACCCCCCCGAGAAGCACAGGCCTAACACCACCTCTTGCTGCCCCCCCTCTCTCTCCTCCATGCCTTTTGTACATATGTACAGGTCCGAGTTCGAAGACACCAAATAACTGGTGTTCTTTTTCTTTGTTTCCTTTTTTAATGACAACTTTTTTTTTCTGGAAGGAGGAAGACGTTTTTTTTTTATCTTCCTCCTGCCGTCTCATAGTATGTGTTTAGAAGTACTGTACGTATGGAAAGAGATATCTTTTGTTTGCTAGACTTTTCTCCCCCTTACTTCTGTGTGTTTCTGTGAGAATGTATGTGTGTGTGTGTGTGTGAGACTGAGTACAGTATGTGTAGAGTGACTGTGTGTAGATTTGTCCTCTGCAGAATGTAACAACCCCCCCACCCTTTATTTTCAAACTAGTAATGTTTCACAGGCCAACCTCAGTGTTGCTGACTGATGTAGACAGTGTCACATGTACCTGCAACCCTTTGATATGATATGAGCATGGGTATGTTCAATAAGATCTGTGTATTGGTGGACTTTCATTGAAAACAGTCACAGTTGCTGTGATATCATCGTCCAAAACTGCTGTGTCCTACATTTCAGTGGCGGTCCCAGGATGTTGTGTAATCTAACTGTAGGTACCGTTACTATAGTGTAGTGCTTCATTGGTTGCGCTGCTGAGAATGTATCCATTTTGCTGTTCGATGATAGATCTCAATGATGGTGAAACAACATGTTTGACAGCACAGATGGAGTTAGTCAGTCTCAGTTAAACATTGTTAGATGAGGTGAGAGGTTTGTTAAAAGTGTTATTTGAGGAATTGTAGTGTGATGCTTGCATCAACTGGAATGGCTTTAAAAAGAAAACAAAATGTGATATGGTTGAAGAACTGGATGTCTTGTCTTTTTAAGATATGTTTTCATATTTTCTCTGCTGGATTCATTCATGCTTTTCGATAGCATTGATTGTGTTTATATGCATTCTGATTTGAGTTGAATGTTTCAAATACAAACTTGCCTTTTTAAGCAAATGCTTACCATCAGAAGTTAATTTACATAGCTGTCAGGCAGATAGCATATCTTATTTAGGATAAGAAAGCTACATCTCCCTCCATCATAAGACTTCAACTATCTAAACTATTCAGAGGGTTTGTATGTCTGTGTGTACGTGTGCGTCGTTGAGCTATTCACCCGAGGCTTGACAGACAAAGCGATCAGTAATTTTAATGTGGTGGTCCTCATGTGTACATATGCCATGGTCACCCAAATTCTTGTGTACTCAGAAGGCTTTTATTTTACAATGTGAGCCTGCTGTTCTTTGTGTACCAAGGAGGCTTTTATTTTGAAATGTGGGCACTGATTTCCTTTACCACTGTATGCACTATGACTGTACTTAATATCACTGCAACATTGAAATGACGTTGCCATGACAAGTAATAATAACTAAGTATTTTTAAGGTACCTTTTTAATGTCCTCCCAGTATTATGTATATATGTAATCCCGACAAAATGAAGTGCATTATGTATTATTCCTGTAGGTTCTTTTTCTGTTAAAGATTGAGTTCAACTAAGGCTCTGCCATTCCTTTCATTTTGTGAACACCTCCGTGACTGACCTGTTGGACTATATTAGCGTCCAGACATACACATAGACATTAACCTCAACACAATGAGGAATCAAGGCACCCCCACTATCTGCATAGGGACTCATGCTGAAAAGATTTGTACACCCTGCATGCTATCAGATTTCTCTCTCTCTCTCTCTCGATCTCTCTCTCAGCTTTTACACATTCCCCAAAGGTAGAGCAGACGGACGGTCAAGAGTTTATAAAAAATAATAATAATACTGCAGACGGTGCATCTCAAGCAATACTCTGTCTCTGTCCATCCCTCCCCACACATCGCCAGTGTACCACTCTCCTTCACGCACACACATCAGGTCACTCCGAGGACAAGGCAAGTCTGCTCACCATCCGCCATTTCAAAATAGGTCCACAAGGTAGTGTGTGTGTGTGTGTGTGTTCTAAGGTGGGTCTGGAGCTGTACTGTCTCATACTTGCCCCTGATCTGTGAGCACCCTGCACCCAGCTGGGCTCTCAGATGCCCAGGTGTCTGTGAGACTCTGACCATCAGCCCGCTAACAACCAGTCGGCAAAAAGAAACACTCTCAGGTGTGTTTTACGATCAGGCATCGTTGAACAACTTCGCCTGTTAAATGATAGACAGAGAGACTATCATTTTGAACACATTCTCTATCTTAGGTAACACGGTGGTTGCTCGACTCTGTTTTCAGGAAGCGCTCTTTTTGTCAGCAACTCTACCCACGCTCCTCTTGGTTTTGGGTCTCACCCCCCTGACTTACATGAATGTATTGAAGCAACCAAGCAGCGCAGCAGCGCAGTAACCCACAGCTCCAGACTCCTCCATCCTGACGCTCCATACATCATGTGATCCATACATCATGTGATCCATCGGATCCCCACCTGTTCCCCATAACCTAGGCCCATCCAGTGCATTCTTAGTGCTGTGCAACATCTCAGATCTACATACAAGATGTTTATATAACAGCATTTCCTTCTGTCGTATGCTGTACATAGACTGACTATTTAAAAACAAAAGGTCAATGCCCATATTTTCTTTTCTTACAATATCATTCAGTATTGTAATATATTTAATATAAAATAAACTTTCATTGAAGTGAATCATTGTGTGGTGTTTTTTTCTCTACCCCTCAATCCAACAGAGAAACAACTTTATCTGAAAATTCCAAACCAAGCCTGAGAGCAAGGAGGTTTACTAAAGGAGAGTGAAGAGGTTGTTTCTGCTAATATATAGTGTTCAATGTTGTGCTCCCTCCAGTCACTACGAGACCTTATACACCAGACTGTGTTCCAGAAAGATTCTGGCAGTCTGGCTGGGTGCTGTGGTCACGCCTATGTCCCAGTATTTATGCTTCCCAACCTGGATGTCCCAGCTGTACTGTACGTCCCAGAGTCGAAGCCCTCAGAGCCAAAGAGGAGTCAAACCTCTTATCTAGAAGATTCTGGCTTCCATAATTGTGTTTCACCGTGGTCAGGTCATTCGATATATCAAGTAATCTACCTGCAGTGTTGGGGTCTAAAATCACAGGACCTGAGGAGAAACAATTTTACAGTTACACACACATGCACAAACACCACACTCACACACAATATTTTACAACTATCACAATACACAGTTGCAGTCATATAGAAAGAAGATATATTGTCTGTTTGCCACACACGTTGGAAATACTAACACAAAAGGGTTTGTGACATCGTTAGTGATTACTCAGTTCTTCCACAAGATCTTTGAAACATTTCCAATTATTATATTTACTTCTGCCGATGAGATTACTTTTCAGTTCAATGTGTTTACGTATCTGTAACCAGAGTTACTCAAAAAACACCTGCCACATTTTCATGGAACTGTGAAGAGCTAGGCCTATAGCAAGGGCAGAGGGAAAACCCAGTACATTTTGGAGTGGATCTAAAACAGAGCAGCTAGTCAGGGAATGAGACTTGTGACAGAGGGGTGGCCAGTTTGATCCCTGACTGGTAGGGAAATTGTGGGAAGTACTAGCTGCCCAATTATCTGGGTTTGTGTGTGTGTTCACAACTCAATGTTCTCGCTGTGTGCTGTTTGTGTGTGTGTGTGTGTGTGTGTGTGTGTGTGTGTGTGTGTGTGTGTGTGTGATCAATGTAAGTATCTATCTATCTAAAAAGTGATGGATCCACAATTGCAGTCACATGGACACATATGTCTGTTAACCTTGGAAGAGGTCTGTCCTCTCTGAGTGCCATACTAGTTCTCTTCACCAGTGTGTGGGAGGGAACAATAGAAGTATAAGTATATATACTCTTTTGATCCCGTGAGGGAAATTTGGTCTCTGCATTTATCCCAATCCTTGAGTTAGTGAAACACACTGCACACAGTGAACACAGTGAGGTGAAGCACACTAATCCCAACGCAGTGAGCTGCCTGCTACAGCGGCACTCGGGGAGCAGTGAGGGGTTAGGTGCCTTGTTCAAGGGCACTTCAGCCGTTCCTACTGGTCGGGGTTCAAACCGGCAACCCTCCGGTTACAAGTCCAAAGCGCTAACCAGTGGGCCACGGCTGCCCTCAATATGAAGATGCATGCGAGTTAAAACTTACTATAGTGACTGATGTCCCGCATCGTTAGCCAGACCCTGAAGTTCAGGTTGCCCAGGTGCTGTGCCACATCAATCAGGGCTTCTGGAACGGCCTCTGGCTCCTTCATCTCACACTGGGCTCTGTAATAATGGGTGGGTGTCAATAGAACTGCATGCAAGGTGCCAAAGGGAGACAGCAGAACCAGACACGTCATTTACCTTTCCATGTATCCTCAACAAAGAGAGGATAAGATGAGATGAGATCTAATGCATATTTATACATGGAATGACCTATACAGTTTTCCTGTCCACAAGTTTTGAAAATCCTGTTAATTCCTTGCATTAAACTGTATATTATATAGGCTAACTGTATGAGCTTTTGCTACAGATACACAATGCGCTGTGTGAGTGAGAGTTTACCCTCACAGTACTTTGGGCTTGTGCAGCTGTATGTGCGATGACCATGTGCTCTGTTGCCATTCCCCAGTCGAGTTTTGATAGATGTAAATACAAACCTTCGACTCACTTCAGTGCCTTGCCTGATCTTTGAGAAATTCTCCCACACACACCCCTAGCAACTACACATCGCACAGTGTGATTTTGCAGTGTTATTTCTCTTACAGAAAGGAAGGTGATGGCTTCCAATTTCAGCTTCTCCTTAATGTCTTTGATTCTGTCAGTAAGAGAGGATATGTGCTCATATCATCAATCTTCTCCTTAATGTCTTTGATTCTGTCAGTAAGAGAGGATATGTGCTCATATCATCAATCTTCTCCTTAATGTCTTTGATTCTGTCAGTAAGAGAGGATATGTGCTCATGTCATCAATCTTCTCCTTTATCAATTGGCTCTTCTCGTCCTCTTCTTTTTTCAACACATCTAAACGAGCTTCTTCTTCATCTCGTAAGAACTGGTGAAGTTTCTCAAACTCCTCCTTAATCAGAGACTGTTTTTTTCAGCTTGTTTCTGAAAGGGGAAAAGTATAGAATGTAGACAAAGGAAGGTTCTCCGCGCTTCTGCCGTTTAGCGACAATCCGGTGCAACCAGGCCAAGGACAGATAATGTGACGAGGAGGAGAGGGACGCTGGTGCAGCTCAGATGTCCTCTTCATTTTTTATTTACTTAAAAGTGCAAAACATCATTGACTAACGTTTCGATGGGTAGTCACATCTTCATCAGAGGGAAAAGTATATACTTAGCATCTAATGATCCAGTCAAATATTCCTGAAAAGGTTTTTCATACTTACTTTGATGTACTCTACCCGACTGCAACAGGACTGTTCTCTTATTTTAAAGTCCCGCAACTTGCCCTGCAGGGAAGTCAGTGAATTCCTTGTTTCAGTCTGAAAAAATAAACAGTCAGATACACTACAACAGGCACATGAACAACAAATCACTGAATGAAAATGCTATCAAATGAGATGCCCTCTCATAAGTGTTTCAGTATAAATGCAGATTTATTAAAAAGAAATCATCTGCACCTTAAGATCAGCAGCAGCTTCATCTATTGGGCTGCAGTCGTGCGTCTTGTGCTCTCTGGAGTCGCGACACACCACACACAGCAGCTCCTTGTCATCTTTACAGAAGAGTTTGAATCTCTCTTTGTGAGAGGGGCATAACTCTCCGGACAGATTCTTCTCCTTCGTGTAGGCCTCACACAGGTCCTTCAAGATGATGGAGACAGGAGGATTGTCTCTCGATGACCTCCTCCTGCAAAGCGGGCACTCCTGGGATTTGTTAGTACTCCAGTAATTTTTCAAGCAGTCCATACATACACTGTGACTACATGACAGGACCACTGGATTCTTAAATATATCATGGCATAGAGAGCACATAACATCCTCTTCAGATAGGAATGAAGCCATTGTCAGAGCTGAGTGTAGGTAATGTCACCTTTAGCGTGTAACTGGACACCGACCTGTGTAACACAAGGAAATAGTCTAACTGACTAACTGGGTCTCATTTCAGGTCTTTCATATCATAGCATTAGCAGCAGAGTTTGTTCAGTAATAAGTGGTCTTCAATTGATTATATATAATCTAGCCCTTTTGATAATGTGGCTATCCAGCGGGGGATGTCAGTTACGGTACAGTTAAGGTCACTGACTAAAACACATCTTATACAGTTTCTTTACATTTACTGAGGTAAACAGACAGAGGCGTCGAAGGGATCCTGTCCATGTTGGCCAACAACTGTAATTACGTGGAGTCTAGTTAGTAGTGATAATAGTTTAAATAAATAGTTTATTTTCAAGTTTGACAACATCCCCTACTACAGGACTACATTATAGCCACTTAGCCATTGCTGAAAGTTATTTGATATTGTTATTTGCCATTTAATAATACTCATATTTGCATATCAAATATTACACATAATATGTCTTTAATTTAAGTAGTGAAAAGGAAAAACGTACAAGTCTCCAGTCAACACTCCTCCTAGAAACAAACAGCGGAAAGCCGGAGACTTTTACACCCTATGGACTTTACCCAGTGTGATAACAGCAGACTACGTGGTTCCTCTTCATTTCTAGTGTTATGGTAGTTAGCTTTCTGATAACCTCTAACAGAGCTCTTCTAATGCATATTCTCTTGTTTGGGGTGCTTCATGTAACAGCATTTCCTTCTGTCATATGCTCTACAGACTCACTATTTTAAAAAGGTCAATATCCATATTCCCCTTCTTACTATATCATTCAGTAGTGCAATACACTGTATTTAAAATATAAAACAAGCATTGCATGGATTCTCTGTACATTGAAAGGAAGGGGAACAACTTTATTTGAAACAAATAAATCCAAAACTGGACCAATTTGGCAGGTAGTTCCAAACCAAATCTGTAAACAAGGCCTCAAGTCAGTAAACATATGTTCTGAGGACTGAATGCTATTACTGTTGATCAGTATACGGTTTGCCTATAGTACAGAGTACTCATAGACTGTTCTCCTTCAGTTGAGATTTATCATATTATATTTTAATGACCTATATACATCACTTCAAGGAATAGCATTCCTCAGATCAGTTTCAGGAATGATTACATTGCTAAACTCAGAGATTACTTTACAGCCAATCAGATACACATAATGATCTGACACTCTCAAAGAGACGTGAAATAAGCCGCTTCTATGAAATCCCCAAGCAAGTGTAATAACGTCTTCAAGAAATGCCATAGCAGCGACACGTGGTAGCCATACATCCAATATACACCATATGCCTATGGCTGTTAGTTACAGCTACCGAAGCATTGCGCAGGCAGTATATGGTGCAAACTTAGTGTGTTCCGGCTAAAATTGTATCCAAAGGTCACAGTCATTGTCCACCACTACAGTGGGGGTCACTGGCAGGATCTTCAAGGCGTTCGCTTGGTAGTATGTCTGAAAGAATGGAAATAATTTCTCAGTGAAATTGTGTTTGACAGTGTGTAGCTTAGTCTCGCTAACGGCATCAGAGAAGGTCAGCTTGCCTTGGGCAAAGTCCAGGTCAACTCTGATGATCTCAGGTGGTTCGCTCAGAGACAAGGGGGAGTTTATTCCTAAGCATTGTACAGAGTGGGTCACAGTGTCCGACCAAAACTCGGTGCGAGACCTTAAACTCCAGACTGTGCTCCAAGTATCGTTCGGTTTGGGCATTGTGGTCACGCCTATGTCCCAGTATTTATGCTTTCCAACCTGGACGTCCCAGCTGTAGGTCCCAGAGTCGAAGCCCTCAGAGCCCAAGACGCAATTGCCGTATCTCTCGGGGTTACTCGGAAGATTCTGTCTCCCATAACTGTCTTTCACCGTGGTCAGGTCATCAGACAGGATCAGTAAGTCGCCGGCAGTGTTGGGGTCAAATATCACAGGACCTGCACAGAAACGGTTTACACACACTAAAACACACATTTTCACGGCCATTATTAGACAGTTGCTGTCCAACACTGACACGACATGCTGTTTGCTGCTAACATGTTTAGTGTTTTGCAAACACTAAAGGAAAAGCTTCTGAGCATTAAAGGGAAGGGTTCTTAACATTAGAGGAAATAGTTCTGAACACTGAGGAAAAGAGTTATTTAGATTGAGGGAAAGAGTTCTTAACACTGAAGGAAAAGGTTCTAAACATTAAAGGAACATGTTCTAAACATTAAAGACAATGGTTCTTGACGTTCCTGAATTTCATTCCAAAGAAGAGCAGATTTGTACCAACCGGGTGGACCAGTAAATGTATCCCTCTGGGGGCTAAATGAAATGAATAGGGGTAGTATTTTACTCTACCACCATAATTCACTAAATCAACTCCTCAGCTAGGTAGATCAGCTAATTAGCAAAATTACCTGTATTAAGTGCACAGGTCAAACCAATACATGGTAGGACATTGGCTTTCTGAGGCTGGACTTTTACAACTCTGCTCCATGCCTATATAATACCTCCATGGATGCCACATACTGTACAGCTTTTGGCCTTGGCAGAGGTCGCCCACTCGTGTCTTGGTGTTTAATGACCCCAACGTTGTCTTCAAGGCAGCGCTGCCTGGAAGGCCCTATGGTTAGGCATGGGTTAAAGTTAGGGTTAGGGTTGGGGTTAGGTTTAGGATAAGGTGTCTTTAATTCGACGGAGGCAGCGCTGCCTGGATGACGACGTTGGGGTCGAGCCGTGCACTCCCTCCACTTCTCCTTTCCACTTCTACTGTATTCAAGAGTTTGCGAGCTTTAGTCAATTTTAAACTCACAGTAGGAACTGATGTCCCGCATCTTAAGCCAGACCTTGAAGTTGAGGTTGCCCAGGTGCTGTGCCACATCAATCAGGCCTCCTGGAACGGCCTCTGGCTCCTTCATCTCGCGCTGGGCTCTGTACAACCATTGCATGGTAAGGGTCACTGGAACTGCATATAAGGGTCAGAACGCAAAGGGGGATAGGCAGCACCAGACATGTCACTTACCTTTCCATGGTGTCCTCAAAGTCCTGTAATCAACAGAGGAAGAGAGATCTAACACACATTTACATGGAATATGTGCTGTAGTTTATGCTGTCCAGATGTTTTTTAAAATGGTTGTGTTTAGGACTGTGTGATATGACCAAAATATCATATCAGCAGGATAAAGGTCCTTTCCTATCCCGATAATGATACATATCATGATATAGCACGATATTTTCTGTACATTGAATAGAATAAATGGCTAATATAGCTAACCACATGAAAAAGATAATTTCTTATTACATTTTGAATTACACTTGACAAACATGGCCTAAAATACAAAGAAACCTCCGCCGAATGAACAGTACAAAGAGGATAACTGATTTTGGCTATCAACTAGATCAACTTTGTTTCACCAAAATCCAGAAACAACCAAATGACAGGACCACAGTGGATCGCAAGGATCAATCAAAGAATCATAAACTGTAATCAATCTATATCAATCGTTATGTTTTGTGGTGAAATTGTAGTGAAGTAAGCCTATTTCAGCTACTTGCCCATAGTGACCTGACATAATTAGAATCATCAAACTGATAAGATTGATTCATCACGAACAGAAGCATTTTAGCCCAAAGCTGACCTCATCCCAAATATGTGTTGGTCTCTGAATAGGCTCTGCAAGAATTAAAAAGCTCTAAAGACAACTTTTCTCTAGATAAGGAAGCTTACAATGTTGGACAATATATGCCATCTCATCTATACTTTCACAATCAAAGTAATTCAGATAAATATCAATAATACTGTTTTAATATAGTATATATGTATGTAATATAGTATGTATGTAATATACTGTAATACTGTTTTAATATAGTATGTATGTAATATACTGTTAAAATAGTGTAATATAGAATTACATTTCTGGCTATTTACATCCCTGAAAACTAAATATTCCACCTAAATGTGTTATTTTTCTTACTAAGAGGAAGGCAACTGCGTTTGCTTTCAGCTCCTCCTCTATGTCCTTGATTCTGCCTGAAAGAGATGAAATCTTCTTGCTGATGTCATCAATCTTCTCCTTCATCAACTGGCTCTTCTCCTCCTCCTCTTCCTTCAGCACATCTAAACGAGCTTCCTCTTCATCTCGTAAGAACTGGTGAAGTTTCTCAAACTCCTCCTTAATCCGAGACTCCGCTTTTTCAGCTTGTTTCTGGGAGGGGAAAGTGCATACAGTCTATGCTATTTAGCATCTATCTAACAATCCAGTATTCCAGAAGTGATTTGTTCATACTTACTTTGATGTGCTCTGCCATATCCTGATAAATGCGTTCAGTATTTTTAAATTCATTCAGCTTGTCCGTAAGGGGTTCCAATGCCTCCTTGACTTCCTCCTGAAAACACTCAACAGTCACTGACACATAAGATACTACAACAGGCACAGCAAATGTTATACTTTGCTGTATGAGTCCAGATTTATTGTCACAACAACAACAACAACAACAACAACCAACAACAAACAACCAACAACAACAACTGCACCTTAAGATCAGCAGCAGCTTCATCTATTGGGCTGCAGTCGTGAGTCTTGTGCTCTCTGGAGTCGCGACACACCACACACAGCAGCTCCTTGTCCTCTTTACAGAAGAGTTTGAATCTCTCTTTGTGAGAGGGACATAACTCTCCGGACAGATTCTTCTCCTTCGTGTAGGCCTCACACAGGTTCTTCAAGGCAATGCACACGGGAGGGTTGTCTCTCGAAGACCTCCTCCTGCAAAGCGGACACTCCTGGAATTGTTTTGTACTCCAGTAATTTTTCAGGCAGTCTTCACATACACTGTGACTACACGACAGGACCACTGGATCTTCAAATATATCACAGCACACAGTGCATGTGAGATCCTCTTCAGGTAGGAACGAAGCCATTGTCAGAGCAGCACTTAATGTCACCGTTGAAGTTTTAACTGAATGTCTATCACTGTAACATAAATGCATTTAATTTCAGGTCTTTCGTATGCCATTAGCAGTGGAGTTTGTGCAGAAGATAGCCTTCTCAACAAAGGTTTGATTATGAAGAAAGATGACAGCATGTGACAATCCTCTTATGTAGGCTACCCACCACATAGGCTATTTACAGAAATAACTGCACTACTTAAAGTGTTAAAGAGTAGCAATTGTGGAGAAATGTGCAGTTCATATGCAGGACATGCAATATTTTGGACATGAACAACTGTATTGAACTACATACATACTGTACTTTATAGCACAAATGTAATAGTTTAGTAGCCCACCACACCACACAAACGAATATGCTTTAGCTTATCAGAGAAAAACATGCTTACGTCGATATAAAAATGTACAGCTTAATTTAGAGTTAAAATGCTATTGATACCGGTGCAAAACGTCAGTCATGAAGATGATGATGTTATGCCTAGATGGTGATAGTGATGGATGAAAGCAAATTATGCACGTCAACGTCGTGGTTTAACAATTAGGCTACTAATGGCACATTAACAGTTTACGGATTAAATGTAAGTAAGGTTAAAAACTTACCAGCGTAGTCAACAGTCTCAGTCAACCAAGAACTGTGGATGTAGAGAGCATGACTTTCACAAGTGATGCAATTGTCTTCTTCATTGGAAATCGGTAACATCCGTTCTACCGCCACCAATTGGGCTGGTGGGTTAGAAAATCGCGTTCGAGTGTGGCAAATTTGTACGGTCAGTTACCACAACTTGCACACAACGACCTAATCAGCCACTTGGATTAGGTTCCTGATGGACTATGAAGTATTATAATACGATTAGTATGAAGTGAAGACATCAAAATGCATGTGGAATATATTAAATAGATTAAAAGTGATTGTTTTTCTTCTAACTATAATATACTAAAAAAAAATCAATTTTCTTAACATTAAGTAGGCTATGCTATGTCTTCATAAAGACAGAGGTATCAGACTGTATGGTGTGTATTCAGTAGCCCAACAATTGAGAAATAATTCAATAATAACATAGACTGCAGTAATTATGAGGAGGAGGAGAATGTAACAGAATAAAATGTACAATATGTGAACTTTGCAAGTTTGTTGCTGTTGTTACAACTTTCACTGACATTGACACCCATCATATTAGTCAGACCTACAGGTCCAGAAGATGCACTGTTAAACATTCGCCAGCAGATGGGAGTATATGCTGCAGAAGATTGGCAGCAGGCCTATCCCAGAGGGGCAGCGTCACTAGTCGACCCAAAACATTACCGGGCACAGTCCAATCTAGTAATAATAATAATAATAATAATAATAATAATTTGCTGCCAAATATGCAACAGGAGCTAGTTAAAAACCTAAACTTGGATTGCACCACATACACTTCCTGCTAAAAAAAAAAAAAATCTGTTATACTTTCAGAATGTTATTATGATGGAACTTTCGACTGCAAGAAGTCATAAAACTAAAATGTCAACATTACAGGACTTGCAAGCCATTTGAGATAAGACACATTACATGCTTTGATGATTTGTTTATTCAGTCCATAGCCCAATGTGAGATGAGATCTATATCTGTGGTATGGGAAGAGGGTTGTGTGGTGGTGGTGGTGGTGGTGGTGGTGGGGGGGGGTATTGAAATTGATATTATTGTGACGTTGAGCATAAAACAGTATTGCTTTGTTTGACAATAAAAACAGTGAATTAAAAAAAAAACTAAACTTATTTACTGGGGGCACACAGCAGTTCAACACTGGGGCATGTGCCCTCTAAGGGGTCTGGCGGCGCCCATGCCAGTATCTCAATTTCAGCTCATTCTATGCATAATTCAAAGATAATCCAGGGGTTTACCAATATATCCTTTAATGTGCAGTGTTTCAGGTTTCACAAAAGAGATTCTTCAGGCATCAAGTTCCATGTTATGAACGTGAAGAGCATGTCATTCCTATAGGCCTACTGTTTTCAAGATCCCTGGGTTTTACAGATACCACGGTAAACAGTGAATTCTGTAAAGTAGAGGAAAATAGATAAAGATGTGCCATGTACTTACATATTTGAAATAAATCTATTGCATTACCGAAAAGTGAATTATCATTTTAACAGAACTACCTTTAAAACAGTCATAATTGGCAAGGGTCCCAGAAGGTGTAGGTCTACAGCACTCTCATTTGAAGGTGTAGGTCTACAGCACTCTCATTTGAAGGGAATAGTGAATAGAGGTTAATGATGTGTTGGAGGATGTCAATAGTCAGAAGATGCAAAGATTTGCAAATCAGTGAATGATGAAACGTGTCATACTTTTTTCTTCTGCTGTCTTCTACAGTGTCAAAAAACCCCTCTGGAACATACCGGTACTTTTGAAAAAGAACCAGCACGGCCCACATTGGGTTATCCCATTGTTATGGAAGATCTTTGTGGTAAAATCCTCAGGGGAGATTGTGCGCACCAATTAAAAAAGAACGGAAACACCCTCTCGGAGAAGGTGTGTCTGAATGTGTGCAGGTGGGTGTCGTGAACAGAGTCCGAGAATGACACCGTTCCCTTGGCCAAGTTCAGCTGCACTCGGACCCTCTGCAGTTTGCCGTTCACCGGGAGAGGCGATCCAGTCTGGCCAGAGGATCGCGACTTGTACCTCCCGTCCATGTGCAGCACGCACCAGACGCCGCTGTTGAAGAATATCAGCCCTTTCCTCTGGTTGGACTCCGTGGTGACGCCCAGCATCCAAAGCGTGCTGTCTCCCACATCCACGTCCCAGCTGTGGGCCCCAGAGAGGAATCCCTCAGAGCCCAGCACACAGAGGTACCAGTTGAATCTCTCCGGGTTGTCAGGCAGCTGCTGTCTCTTGTCGCTGTAGGTGACACTGGTCAGGTCGTCAGACAGGGTGAGACGAGCATCTGCAGTGTTGGGGTCAAGGATCACAGGAGCTACAGGTGGCCAAAGAGGACATTAAGGGACAGTCTGCTGAATCGGGATGGAGAGTACTTAATTGCAGGTTTAACTGATCCTCTAAAGATCCTTGAATACTGTGTTATAAGCAGAAAAAGGTCAGATTTATTTATTTAAAAACACTCATATATAGCACAGCACAGAATACACTTGTTAACTCACTGTACTGAACCAAGTTCTGCATCTTCTTCCAGACGTCAAACTTGAGGTTGCCCAGGTGCTGGGCCACATTGAGCAGAGCTCCAGACGCTCTCTCTGGGTCCTGTAGCGTGCACTGCGCTCTGGAAGCACATTCAGCTGTCAGTGCTGTGGGTCTGTGATTCAGCTGTCAGTGCTGTGGTGTTCAGCAGTCAGTGCTGTGGGTCTGTGTTTCAGCTGTCAGTGCTGTGGGTCTGTGATTCAGCTGTCAGTGCTGTGGGTCTGTGATTCAGACACTCCATCAGTAAGGTTAAAGAGATATGAACATGGCTTACCTCTCCATTGTGCCCTTGACGTTCTGTCAAAACAAGAGGAAGTTGGATTTCACATATGTTATGGTTATGGTTATGGGATTTGGCAGACCCCTTTGTCCAAAGCGAAAATATGTGAGTGTCTTTATTAGTTGTAAGCAGGGGGTCACTGACCCCTTTGAGATGTTTTTAAAATATTTGGGTGATCCGATCACAAGTAGTCTGGTCTAAATTCAAGTGTAGACAATGACCAAGACGCATTGTGATCCGATCCAGTCACTTGCTGAGGTGGTCTGACTCATTTGACCACATATCTTTTGTAGTGTAAACACTAATGCATCCTAGTGCGATGGATGCATGTAAAAACCGCGATGTGTTTAAGCAGACCACCTGTGAGCAGATCATCCCAGACGCATTCTTAAAACAAATGTAAACAGACCCAGTAATTTGACTTATTCAGGCATTGTTTGGAAACTAAAACGAGGCTACAGGTCAGGATACTCAAACTATAGGATTGTTCCCAGCATTCGCCAGTAGGTGGCAAAAATGCATTCGTTTTTCTCGATTGCTTTGACCTGCTTAAGGAAACTGGGATCCACTTGGTCTTCATAAACACTTTCTTTGCACAGCAGTTTTGGGGGGTAGCCGTGGCCTACTGGTTAGCACTTCGGACCTGTAACCAGAGGGTTGCCGGTTCGAACCCCGACTAGTAGGCACGGCTGAAGTGACCTTGAGCAAGGCACCTAACCCCTCACTGCTCCCCTTACATGTTGATGCAGGCAGCTCACTGCGCCGGGATTTAGTGTGTGCTTCACCTCACTGTGTGTACACTGTGTGCTGTGTGTGTTTCACTAATTCACAGATTGGGATAAATGCAGTGACCAAAATTCCCTCACGGGATTTAAAGATTTAAATCTCTTGCGAATGTGTTCACACATTTTTCAACCCTTTTGCAAAACATTTAACACAGATGTCATTCAAAAACCCCAAACTCTATTGGTTTTCCCGTGCTAAACAAAAGGAAAACATCTTTTCATAGGTGGTATAGATTCCTTGCATAAGTCTGAATCTCTGAATCACCTGTGTGAAACTCCTTTGCACAATTCTTCAATCAGCAATCATTTATTATGCATATTAGATGCCATGTCTGTTCTTTGTTGCTATTTGCAAGTATAGATCTAAAGTACGGTATTGCCTATTTGGTGAAGAAAACAGTACAAAAGGTGTTTACTGTAGGTCTATTTTGATGAAAAATGCAAGTTGTAGTTCAGTGAAATTTGTCTTGTCTAAGTGCTTTCTGTAAGTCTTACATGTCAATGACAGTTACATCATGGGAGGAATGAATACAATTATTTTTTATTAATTTAGACTTTAGCAAAAATGCTCACTTTGAGAACTATATTTTGCATTTTGTTGTCCAGTTGTAATGATTGATTGAAATCACACAGTGATTTGACGTCAGGATGTGTTGTTTGATGGCAAGATTTGCTTTTGCTGCATGTTTTAAGTGTTTTGAGAGAGTAGCAGCCAGTGTGCTTTTGTTCAGACACGGGTGTTAACTGTTTTGAGAACGTGATGTCAGAGTTGACACAAGCATCAAAACGATCGAGAAAAACTGATATAGTGACTATATATATATTATAGTCAGTGTAACCTGTAGCCTCATTTTGGTTTACACAATAACCACCTGAAAAAGGCGAATGGAGACTGCTGTCTCACCTGTAAGAATGAGATGTCCTCGGCTCTAATCTCCTCTTCTATGGTCCTGATTGTGTCAGAGAGGAATAGAATGTCCCTGGCCATCTTGTCAAATGTACTCTTCATTAAAGAGGTCTTCTGCTCCAGCTCGTTCTGTAGTGCCTCAAGCCTGGCAGCTTCCTCCTCTCGTAGAAACTGGTGCATCTTTTCAAACTCTTTTTTAATCAGCTTCTGTGTGCTTTGGGCCTGACACTGGCATGGTAAACTTAATCATTAGTTTCATATATTAATAATATTCATAGATAATATATTATTATATATTAATAATGTATTCATACATTTGTACTCATCAAACAACTACAAAATGTACTCATTTCACATTTCACACAACTATACAATTGAATGAATGTCTATTCACCTTGATGTGGTCTGCCGTTTCATCGTAGGTTTGTTTTATTTCTTTGAAGGCCTTCAGCTTCTCTTGCAAGGCTGGGAGTTTATTCCTCAGTTTTTCCTAAAATTAATTAGCACAATTAGCAGGTATTTGAAGACGTAGTCAACACATTTTTAAGCCATGACATGAGAAAACCATGAACAAAATGATTCTTAAGACAGTTTGTGGATGTGATGGTATGGGGTCTGATATCTCATATGCAACCAGTACACAAATAGGCATGTTAGGCACAACTGGTGTTGACTTATAGCTGCTTATGAGACTCTCTAACATGTAACTGCTAACTTTCATGATAAAATAAGTTAAGTTAAATAAGTTAAAGTTAAGTTACTTTATTTGTCCTGAAGGAAATTAGTAAAATTCTGTCCAAGTCATTGAAAAGTGTATTTTCAACTCATTTGTTCCATTGATCAATTCCGAACAACAATTCCTGCATCTGTTGACATGACATATGTTTGCTCCTTACCTTCAGACCCAGCGTGGCTTCATCCAGAGGTTGGCATTCGTGACATTTGTGCTGCCTTGAGTCGCGGCACACCACACACAGAGGCTGTTTGTCCTCCAGGCAGAAGAGCTTGAACTGCTCGCCGTGGGCAGGGCAGAGGACTCCAGACCTTACAGGCCACGTCCGGCACTGGTCACTCTCCGACGCCTTCTCCCTCTGGCTCAGGACAGCCTCACACAGGTTCCTCAGGGCCAGGTTGCAGGGAGGCTCGGCGTCCAGGGACCTCTTCCGGCAGAGCGGGCACTCCCGGGACACCTTGGTGTTCCAGAACTGCCTCAGGCAGGTTTTACAGATGCTGTGGCTACACGACAGCACCACAGGATCTCTGAAAATGTCCCGACACACCGGGCACGTGAGGTCCTCCTCTGGTAGGGATGTTTTGCAGGCCATTCTCCTCACTAAAGTGGCGCTTCCTCTTCTGGGGTATATCTCTTTCTGAGACTCCGTGAGAGAAGGTCAAAGTCTGCAAGACTCTGACTTTATATGGTCCACTGTTGACGTGTACAAAATTCCTCCCAAATACAAACACACACAAACACACACTCACAAAGTCCCTTTTGTTGCCAAGTCCTCTTTATCTATGAGTATGATGAATCAGAATGGTTCTCACACTCCAACTACACTGCCAACAGGAAGCTGTGGCCCAGTTTGTTTGTCATTTCCTGGCCACAAGCCACCTTTGACGCAGTCCTCTTCACCACTTTTTAGGGCAGGGGTCTTATGGCCCACGAGTTTTATGGCCCAAATGCCTCCAAAATAACCTAATGCACAATGCTGACAGTGATACAGATATGTAATGCAGTGATATATTTCAGAGGTCGGTGACCATTGCAAGACAACTGCTAAGTGGGAACTTGTGGTAACACAAAGGCTTAAAACATTCACAAAATGGAGGTCTCATTCAAATCACTCAAAAGTGACAAAATGGCAGACCAGCTGTGACAAAAGAACATCATGTGATTCCACTCTGGGATGCACCTGAGATGACTCACTCTCATGGGGGAATTTTCAGATTGAGGTAGAGCCACACACTCATGTTTGATCACTCTCAGAAGTGTTTGCCCTAATGGTAGAGCCACACACTCATGTTTGATCACTCTCAGAAGTGTTTGCCCTAATGGTAGAGCCACACACTCATGTTTGATCACTCTCAGAAGTGTTTGCCCTAATGTCCTCACAGCATACTCAATACTTTGACAGTACAACACAAAGCTACTAATTTATTTATTGAGCAAATAACAAATTCAGTATTTTAGACGTGTTTTTGTTCTTGTTTTTTCCTTCTCTACTTTCACTCTAGACCTCTAAAGAAAAGTGCAAACACACTCTCTGTGGTCTACTACTTTCTGACGTTTTCTTCATCATGTTTGAATGAAAGCCATAACCCAGGGACTTTCTATCACTGTCTGTCAGTCCAATACACAGGTAGTCCTTAGCATACAGTAGTTGTAAGCAAACAATATACTTTGAATGTTTATTTGAATTGTTGAACGTGTGCATGTTAAGGAATGTTGAGGCCCCAAAGCTGGCATTTATAGATTTCTACTTTGAAGTGAATGGGAAATGATAAGCGGTTGCATAACCACACCCACAAACACACCCACACACAGTGCAGTGAAGCATTCAGTTAAATCAACAACAGAAAGTTAATGAAACACAGGATATACACTACCTGTCAAAAGTTTGGGGTCACTTAGAAATTTCCATTCCACTCAATTATAGCTGAGCTAATTGACAGCTGAGATCAGTTGCATTGTTTTTTGTTTAATCAGGGCAGCAGTTTTCAGATTACATTATGTGCTTACATAATCGCAAAGGGGTTCTTCAATGTTTACTCAGTTAGCCTTTTAAAAAGATATCAGATTAGTAAACAGAATGTGCCTTTAAAACATTGGATGAATGGTGAAAAACGATGCAACTGATCTCAGCTGGCATTCTGTCTATAATGGAGTGGAATGGAAATTTCTAAGTGACCCCAAACTTTTGACCAGTAGTGCAGTTGTTCAAATGGAACGATAAAGAAAACTATTTATAAAGGAAACATTTGTGAACAGGACAAAAATGTTTGTGCACATACACACACATACATCTTTGGACACACCACACACAATGGGGTGACAGATATTTCAATATAGCCAGATACTATTATACGCAAATATACTAAATATACGCAGATACCAGATGGTTTATCTGAGCATAGATACTTTACTTGATGCCATATCACCTCAAAGACATGTGTCATACTAACATCATTATTATGATTTATGCTTCAGTCCTCTGCTACAAGTCTGAGCCTTACTGGGAGGACATTCAGAGGGTAAGTGTCACAGCCGTTGTAGAAGAATGGATAGAGCGTCTCTGTGAAGGTGTGTGTGACGGTCAACAGATGTGCGCCACTCACGGGGTCTGAGAAGGACAGCTCGCCCCCGTCCCAGTCCAGCCTCACTCTGACCCTCCGCAACTTCCCGGCCACTCGGAGGAGCGTCTTCTCCTGTTGCCCCGGCGACCGGACGTAGTACTCCTCGTCCCAGAACTCCACGCTCCAGACGCCCGGCCAGATGGCCTCCCCTTTCCGCCGGCCGGCGCCCGAGCTGACCCCGACCTCCCAGCTGGTGTTGGCGTCCACCTCCACCGTCCAGCTGTGGGTCCCCGACGCAAAGCCCCGGGAACCCAGGACGCAGGCGAACGTGTCGTACCTCTCGGGGTTGTCAGGTGGCTGGTGGTCAGCGTCAGTGCTGATTTTCACACTGGTCAGATCCGCAGTGATGTGGAGGCGAGCATCGGCCGTGTTGGGGTCGAGAATCACAGGAGCTGTACAGGGAGAGATGAGGAGGGGCTAGTGTTACTCTCCATTCACCTTTTCAGGTGTGTGTGACTAGCATGTTTTAAAGCAACACAGTGTAGCTTGTTTACCTTAAAATAACACCTTCACACTCATACTGATGCTACACTGACTATAGGGATGATGAAGTCTCTAACATGCATAACACACATGGAACGTCATCTGGTATTCCACCATCTTAGCGCTAAGCTAAGGTACCCAATTAGGTACCCACACTTGCAAATTGAAGAAAAGGGGAATTCCTACATTGTGTTACTTTAATGACTAATGTGTAATAATATAAAACATATTTTGTGGGGATTAACCTCTGTGCATTACTTCCAAGTGTATTTTTGTTAATCAACTCACTGTATAGAACCATGTCCTGCATTTTCTCCCAGATTCGGAACCTCAAGTTGCCCAGGTGCTTTGCCAGGTTGACCAGCTCACCTGGACCAATGCCCTCTGGATGTTGCCATAGAGACTGAACCCTGTGAAGGTCACCAGAGGTCAGTGCACCAGTACATCTGAACTACAGCCACACTGTGTAGACTTTTCAGTCACTCACCTTCCTGCCGCAACTATGTCCTGTTCAAATGGGGAGAGAAAAAGGATAAAAAGTGACATTTGTGTACTATGTATATTTTTCTGTGTGTATACATCCTAACCTGTAAGGGTACTGCATTTGTGTACTATGTATATTTTTCTGTGTGTATACATCCTAACCTGTAAGGGTACTGCATTTGTGTACTATGTATATTTTTCCTGTGTGTATACATCCTAACCTGTAAGGGTACTGCATTTGTGTACTATGTATATTTTTCCTGTGTGTATACATCCTAACCTGTAAGGGTACTGCATTTGTGTACTATGTATATTTTTCTGTGTGTACATCCTAACCTGTAAGGGTACTGCATCCTCTGCACCCATCTCCTCTTCTATGTCACTGATTGTGTTTAAGAGAGACAAGATTTCTTCGCACATTTTGTCAATCTTGTCCTTCATCACCTGCCTCTTCTGCTCCTCTTCCTCCCTCAGGGCTGCTATCCTGGATGCTTCCTCATCCCACAGAAACTGATGGAGTTTTGCAAACTCTTCCTTAATTTTGTCCTCCGATTCTTCGGCTTGGTGCTGGCATGTCAAATGAAATGCACTTGGCACAGTTAGGATTAGGTGTCGAAATAAAACTATGAGGGATGTTTTATAAACAGTGTGTACTCTTACCATAATATGCTCTAATGCGTGAACACAGGCATCTTTACTGTCTTTTAGGGTCTCTAGCTTGCACCCAAGGTCTTCCCGAATGACCTCCAGAACCCTCTAAAAAAGGTGGGACATTCCTTTACACTTCTGCTTTCTTAATATTTTTTGTAGAGAATGTAAAGTTAGCTGTGGGCGAAACTGTTGATTTAAGAAACAGACATCTATACAGTAAATACCATGCAAGTTTATATTTTATTTGGAACCATTTACTGTATGACACTGACTTGGGAATTAGTAGCCCACATAACTACTCTGGAGGTACTTTCAGTGAACAGTTAAGACAACAGGGGCAGTTACCTTCAAGTCAAGAGCGGCTTCGTGAATGAGGCAGTGTTTGTGACCTCCATGTTCCTTTGAGTCCTCACAGGTGTCACATAGAAACCGTTTCTCCTCCAGGCAGAAGTACTTGGCACTCTCACCATGCGGTCCGCAGTGCACCCCACCCTCTCCTCCGGCTGCCTGTGGGCTCTGCCGTGACGCGCCACCATGCCTCCCCCTCACAGCCGCGCTACAGCGCATGTCCTCCGCGCTGGACACTCCTCCGCAGACAGGGCACTGGTAGGAACCCGCACTGGACTGCGTCAGGCAGGACTTGCACGCGAGGTGACCACACAGTAGCAGCACGTCCTCGGGGTTTTCACAAACGCAAGCGCCGCAGGTCAGGGCTTTGGTGGCCATGTCCTCACAGCCTGAAGAGATCTTACCTGTGATGTCCATTACCTGTAAAATGGTCTTATTCAAATCGGAGGCTTCCCTGTCTTTCCCTTTGTCCAGACCCAAAGAGTTTGGAGACTATGAAAAAAAAAGTAGTAAATACACATACCCTAGTGCAGTAAGTCAGAGTAACTGAGATCAAAGTTTCAAATCCATAGTCCCTGGGGAAAAGGCAGTATGTTACTAAGAAGCTGTTAACAAGCAGTCTGGCTGTCAGTCCTGCAGGTATGGTTTTAAGAGAGGATGGTCTTCACTCAACAGGTTTTTCAACCACAAATATGAGTTTTCATACTGCATGTGCAAGAGTGTGTGTTGAGGGGGAGGGGAGTGGTATGTCTATCTAAGCCTGTTCGGGCAGGTAGGGAGAAGCTTTAAAGGTCACTTCACCTAATAACTATCAGAAGAGAAAGGAATTTTTTCAGGACAATGTGGTATCTAAATATTGCAAAAGCTACAGTTTCCACAATTACAGAGAGGAATTAGACTTAAAAATATCATAGGCCTACTTCTTTGCTTATATGCTTGATGTGGCTATAGTAAATACACAACATGACATGATGGTTAAGCCAGCTATGCAATCTGTGAGACGTACTACGTCAAGCATGCACCTGAGAGTATTGACAAGTGCCAACGCTATTATTTTGACAATTTTATTTAATGTTTGGATAGATCTAATGGCCTCTTGTTGAATTTAGTCACTTCACTCTCATCATGAGTCATCATGATTAGCCTCATGTGTTTCCAAGTATTGCTGTTTGGTATGTGCATTGGGTTTCTGTGCATATTCTCCGTGTGCCAGCATAAGACAAGACCATCTTATTACATTACTACTCATATTACATACACTTCCTTCATTGTAAGTCACTTACAGAAGTGTCTGCTAAGAACCATAAACATAAACATTTCAATAGAGGGCCAATATCCCCCAAACACCGCCAGCCCACTCACACAAATGGACAGAAGAGTTAGAGGTGCATACAGATGTTTAATGTAACAGTGCCATGGCAGGACACAAGAGAAAGAGAATACAGTACAAATACTGACCAATAGAAAACATACTGTATGCATAAAGGACCTATAGATACATAAACAGAAAAGAACTGACCAATACAAAACATACTGTATGCATACATAAACAGAAAAGAACATGCTGTATGCTAAAAGAACCCAATGATAAGTAAACAGGGAGAACATACAGTATGCATAAAGGACCCATGGATAAATAAACAGAAAAAAACATGCTGTACGTATACAGGACCCAACCATACTGTAAGTAAACAGGAAGAAACTTCAACTCTACCCTGAAATCAGACAGCATTTCTGTGTTCTTCATATTTTCAGAGAATATATTAAAATATGTGGAATGTATAATGCTTATGCTCATAACTTCTCTTATAAATACTCATTATTGCATTTATTATCATAGAATATCAAGTGCAATATGTAGATGATACATTGTCCAGTCTTTCTAGACCAAACACAGTCTAAAAGTGCTTTTCTGAAGGAATCAAAAACTATTTGGATTCTGTGCATTTGACTGTCAAATGTGTCCCGACCAAATTGTTTCAGGGCCAGAAAACTACAAACATTGGGAAGGTCAAATAAAGGAGACACTAAGTGGAAATACTGACTAGCACTCTTATCATCATAGTTTAAGAGGGACGTCACAGGCATTACTTTGACAACATATTGCACATTTCTAAGAGGTATATAAATAATAAATATTATATCTAAATATATATCTAAATATGGGGTTATATATATTCTACATATAACCCCATATTCATAACTTCATAATACAAAATATTTCACATATTTCATATTTAAATGACCCTCCACCCAATCAATACCATCACTATAAGCATAATCAAATCTTCAATCATTGCGACTGAGCTGTTTAATACACTTGGGAATAATCTTTTTTTTTTAAAATTGCACTTCACAGTTCCATCTTCAAATTTAGAATCTCAAGTTGGCCCTGTGAGTGTGCATGGCCACAAAAAGGCACTTTGGTATCTGATACCTGAATGACGCAGGCAGCAGAGTGGAATATTAAGAAGCTTATGTATACTTGTGATCATTAAGGCTAATAATTATACAATTATTTAATAATAAATACTGAAGTAGATCATATGGTACATATGTAACCTTGGCAGTGGCAGCCAGCCTTACAATAAAAGGGGGGAATTCGTTGGGGGGGAGGGGAGGGGGTGATCTAGATCTATTAAGATATCTGTAATCGCGATAAATAATCAATCTCAAATCTATGGGTAAATGGGCAAAACATAACCAAATCATAACACAAAAAAAGAACTACATGGTAAGAGCTAGCTTTAAAAGAGGTAAGAGCTTCAAAGGTGGGGAGATCCAGAGAGACACTTTTAACCTGGAGCTGCCCTATTCCCCCTTTGGTCCCACAGCACAGTGGCTACCTGATGTCCCTGGCAGGGGTCTGCTCATTCTGTGTGCTCACTGGCACAGCTCTGAGTCTGCTTCCACAGCAGTCAGCTGTGTCTGTCAATCCAGAGACACTTGGCCTGTAAGCCATCACTTATACTGCACATGACGCTGTGGCATGTGGTGCAGATGCTGAAAGAACTCTTTCACATGAGTAGAATTCCAAAAGCAGGTATTAATGCTGATCGACTGCCTTATTAGCACAGTGGCTATTAGGGATGTTAAAAAGTAACTGTTCAGTACTTTGCGATCATTTTACACAATAATTCTACATCTACAGTTGCCCTCAATTAGTGTGCTCACTGGTTTTGATTTCCACTACGGAGTTCAACTCGACTAGTGTGCTCACTTGCACAGCTTTGAGTCTCTGCTTCCACTGTTCAACACAAAGCTGTTCTGCTTCGCCTACAAAAAGAAGTACAGTAATTGCTGTCATAGTACGCTACCTCGGTCATAACCAGTATTACATTTCAGCTCTGTTTGTGTTCACGGGTGTTCACTATTTTGAGTATTTGCTTTCAAGCTACACTCCATGTTCACTACAGTGAATCAAAAGTTGGCATGCTATGCTATCTTGGTTATAAACTGTATTCATTTATACTAAAGGGTTGAACTCACTGTGTGCTCACTGGCACAGCTTTAAGTCTCTGCTTCCACAGCTCAAAACAAATCTTGCGATTTTTCAACGGACTGGTTTGCAACATCTCACACACACACGTGCTCACACACACACACTTTCCCTCATAAAACAACCTAATCTGATATGTACTGTACTTTTGGCTTCTTGTGCAAGTACTAGTAGAATCTCTCAAATAATGCCAGTTAGTAAGATTAATGTCAGTCCATGTACAGTCCAGGCCATTAAAGTAAAGCCTGTGAATAACCTCCCTTGTGTATTCCATTGTACTGGCATCATAGTCATCCCTTCTATTAGCATAAGAAGACTTATAGTTTTTATAGTCCTGACACAGCCTTGGCAAGTTACTCCATCATATCCTCCTATATGCTGTTTACAAGTGTCATATTATAACTAAGGTGTATGGTTGATTGTGTGACCGTTTTTTTCCATTTCAATGAGTGAATGTCGGATTGGTTAGTTGAATGTCTGGCTGAATGAAGAGGAATAGCTCTATAGCTATAATTTAACACATTAAAGAAAACAATGTGTACAGCATATTATACAAAGGAGCATTTGTGCAATGATTGAGTTTGATTATACTGATTGAATAAAAAAAATATATCACATATATAAATGTGATTGAATAGAAAATAGCTTATTTGGAGAGTCATGGTATATAAAGAGTTCTTCCATACTTACATCACCAAAGTATACAGTAAGCCCACGTAAGTGCATAGTACATTGAGCGTTTGACTATGTTATTCTAATGCTTTAGCTGTAGTTCTGTAGTTTAAAAGTTAAAATGCTTAAATGTTAATAGCTTATTTGTTATTCTATTGAGGACAGAAGCAGAAGTTAGATAGGAGGTCCATGGCACTGAAGGAGGAAGGCGGCATCACACTATCTTCTCACAGCTGGTCAGCTCTTTTTTCTCCGAAGGCTTTCCTGGATCCTCTCCTCTACAGAACCATCTATGGAATGGAACCATCCTATATTAGTTTTCCTTCAATGTTTAGTCGTGCTCATTTTATTTTTCTGGCATTAATTGTGTTGACTGGGTCACAAGTTGGTTAATACTAAGGTGCTAACCACACCACTGCATTGACTAATAAGGGCTCTAGGGCACCAACTAGTCGCCGAATACTTATATTTTACCTTGCCGTTGTAAATATTTTTTACATTTTTTGTCACATACAGCAAACATCACCTCACCATCCGCTAGCTGCCTGTGCCCTGAATACACTTTAAAAACACACAATCTCTGTGGACAGCCCAGGCTCCAAAAATGGCAAAAAACAACCTGGTCCAGCCTGGAACATAAAAACTAACATAAACTGTTCCAGCAAATCACAGACGAGATGCGCGTTTAGGAGAGTTTCAATCGCACGGGAGCACCACGGGAGGGAGGGGGAGGAAGTAGCGAGCTAGCTCTCTGTTTTGTTTGAATGTCAACAGAAGTGACGTTACCCAGCATCGCTTAGAGCACTTATATGGTAAAATATTTAGGATGCCTTTAAGCCTCTCCCACCAACCTTCAAACTACCAATACAAAAAAATTATCTTTTTTGAAATTTAACTATGACTAAAGCTATCACTTTACATATATACACTGCCACTGGTCCTCTGAAACAGCTATATGCAATCATGTGCACTTAAATTATATATTCAGTAATTATGGAGAAGAAAGTTGTTGTCTGAGGGCAACTTCCAATCAAATGACACCCCTTTCCCTTCTATGCTCGTTGAGAAATGCTAAAATAGTGCAACAGTATTTGGCCTGGTTCGAGCCACTTAGTTTTTTTGTTTCATTACAGAGTCAGGAATGTGTATGAGCACTGGAACCAGAACAGACCGTGAGAGTAATTCAGAAGGGTTTGACAAAAATATATACTGGATTTCAATAGCTGACACCAGGGTTAGGCCGAGACAGTTCCTACGGTTAGGCCGAAACAGTTCCTAAGGTTAAGCCGAAACCGTTCCTACGGTTAGGCCAGGACAGTTCCTTACCCCTTCTTCCACCCCCAGATGACGACCAAGAGGATGACCAAACCCAGGCTGGCCACCACAGCAGGAATGATTATCCAGGTCCACTTGCTGTCATCATGTGAGGCCTCTCTCTTACCTGAGGGGATGGGGTCTGTGGTACACAAAACCAACACAACTATTACATTTAGATCATGAAAACGAACAGCCATTTAACTGATTCCTATGGACGTGGCAACTAAGTTACATAATAAAATATTCACACAGAAATATTCAGATTGAAACTGAGTTAGTTGAGTTGAGTGAAATTGAGTTGAGTGAGATGTTTTGAATACATCTAAATATGCAAAACACAACAGGCTGCAAGACAGAAGGCACACATTACTCACCTTTGCAGAAGACTATTTTGATCCCCTGTCAAAAGAGATGAAAAAGTGGAAGAATTATTAATAATTTTGTTGAGTAATAAATTATTTCCCACTATAGTCACTGTAAAAATATATTGTTTTTACAATTAACTGTGTTATGAATTGATATCTTATTTAAATCATTATCATTATAATAATTAATATATTATAATAACCGAATCATTAATATTATTCCAATTCCTATATCAAGTCCATATTACGCAAGGTTTTTTCACCATCATACCATTGAACAGTCCACTCTGTATGTGACATTGGGAAAATATGCTTTCAGAATAAGGGAATCTGCTGTTTGCCAAAGAACCAACGACTTGTTGAATCCATCTTCATGGGCTACAACTATATCCTTAACACCAAGACAGAAACATACAAATCATGAGCTATTTATAATATTATTACAGCTTAAACATGCAGACTTTTAATCTATATGAAAATGCATGTGCAAAAGTATCTCTTACGTTAATGGCCCAGTCTCTCTCACAATCTCCCTTGGTTTCCTCGCTGAGGCTATAAAGGGCTGAGCCATTAAGTTGCAGGTGTACGGTGCAGTTCAGAGACAATGTTGCTCTAATACACATACACATCAACAGGAACCCTGAGGTGGGCACAGTGTACAATGATCAGTGCTCTACAAACAAAATGTATTATCATCATCATCATCATCATTTATGGATGGTGGACTGGAAGGACTGACATACAAACTAAAGGGAAGTTTAGGCATAGACAATAGCATACTCCTTGAGAGGTCACTAGTTTTTGCTTAACACCCACCTCCAGGGGTTTGTGGCATAGACAGTGAAAGAAAGGTTTGTAGTGATTATTATCTAAAAGTTGAGAATTTCCGAATAATTAGGAAGTGCGTAGGCAGGCAGGCAGAGGCCAGGCTAAACTTCTCATTGTTGCCAGAACTTTGCTGGAAGTTTGCCTCTAGCGGCATCTAGCGGCAAACTTCTGGCGATATTTTCTAGTGAACTGATTTGTTTCCCACAAATCACCCACAAGTTTGCTGCAAATCTGCCGCAAACATTTAATTTCGTAAGGGGCTACTTTAAGATGCCACCCAATTCTGCTAGTTTCAGTGAGTAGCAGGCAGGTAAGCCTACTCATAGAAAGTCCGTGTTTAACTACATTTATGCAAATACAATTGTAGTTGAACTATCAGCCAGTGCAAAATATTAAACAGTCATGTTGTAGGCTAGTTTATCCAGATGCAGACAACGATGCAGACGCATGCTGTCAAAATGTGTACGCAGCATAAGAATGATGCAAGCAGCTTTAGTCATATCCATCCGCTATTACATCAGCTAGCAGAGACTTTATATACTGCCACTCAGGCGCGTCGTTAGACCTGGGCATTCGGGGCTATAGCCCCGGATTCTCTAGGGATAGCCCCAGATCTATGGGCCGTCAACAACAACAACAACAAAAACTCTAATCGTGAATGAAATAAATAGCCCCGTAGAAGAGACTTTTGTGTTTTGTGTCCATTGTGTGCATTAACAGCAGCGCAAGAAAATGTGACGTGATCTGGGCAGGTTTAGAATCATTTGTTGCAAAATGTTGCAATTTCAAGTACCTTCTCCTCTACGCTATTACACATTGCTGTTTCGTGCTTCTCCGAACTAGCCTTAGCGAAATAAGTGTACAGAAGGACAAATGGATATTAGAAGTTTCTTTAGAAAAAAAGGGCAGAGCAGGGAACAAGAAGTGAAAACTCACAGTGTGTCATCATCTCCCGCAACCCAGGAGGACATTTCGATCAGCTCATAGTGAAACGCAGCCCTCAAAGACAACGTTGATCAATGCTGGTCTGATGTTACTAGCTAGCAGGCTACCACTGCACCACTGCATTCCAAGAAACGGTCGAATGTGACCTTCAGCAGCGAGTTGAGCGGAGCAAGCGGCAAAAGTTGAGCAGAGTTGAATGAATGAGGAGCGAGCGGTTTTCACGGACTTTGGCTATAATACCTAACATCAAGCTATTCCCCTTCAGCAATCGAGTAATTGTGTCCAAGATTACTTTCAGTGATCATTTGAAATACATAGCGGTAATAAACAAGACTGCAGTTTCAATATATCGTGATTTACTATTAAAACATGGTCACATGTGCAGTAAATATGGTAAACCTGACCTCGTTTGAGGGGGCTTCCAAGCGATGCATGCTGGGCTTGATTTGGACAGAATGGAACTTTTTCTTTGGGCAAAAGTTTGTGATACACAACCCAAATGCATTGCTTTCAAGGCACCCATAGCCCATTACTTGAAGGTGATGACGTCTAAATGTTTATCCCGAGACGAACGCTCACACCTGTGCGTGCACATGACAGAGGTGCATGACGATGTTTATTCTACAGGCTATTTTAATGTCATATTTTGGGTGTTGTATGTGGTGCATTTAGGCAGAAGAGACGTTCTCCTTACACGGTCTTTAAACATCAAAATATTCGGAATGCCGTGACGTGAGTCATTACGATTGGCCTTCCTTTTCATTCTCAAAGTAGGTTAAAATTTCATGGTCATCAGCCCGATTTTCAAAATCTCTCGGGGGAGAAACCCCCGAACCCACGGACAAAAAGGAGTCTAACTTCTGGGCTCTAGCCCCGAATGTTTTAAATAGCTAGCGACGCCCCTGCTGCCACTGATCGGTGTTCTTTATAGATCAGATACTGTCAGCTTTCAATACAGTCTTTGTTGCATACATATAATCGTGGCTTAAACATGCATTTAAAAATATTTTCTTGATTATTTTATGGTAAATAAGTAACCACCAACCTGTTCGACGAGCCATGAACCTGAAATAAAAATAAGGAATCTTTATCTTATCTTAGACAGTAAATTAGGCCCTACGTTTAGCAAAACTTCTTAACATGTCATTTGTAATGCACTTGATTCTCGATTCCGCACTTACCCTCCAGTTGTTGATTCTTCTCTACACCTCAAAATGGCAAAATATCCCGTAAAGTTAATGTAACGTACGTGAAGGAAATCCCCCTGCGTATCTTTAAACAGAAATTAGTAAGCAGCTTCGATTTTCTGTGATAACGTGCAGAACTCCGAATGCATGAGACAGAGAGTACATGCATATTATTACTACTACTACTAGCTACTAGATTTCCACATCCAGCCTTTATTGTCGACCGAGACTAATCTCGTGATTCAAGCCCCGCCTCTGTAGGGAAATCAAGAAAAGGCTCCTTCGACTTGGTGCAGATCTGCGCGCATGTGATGCATGTAGCCTACAGCGTTTCTCAAACTATGGGCAGCAGTCCGCAACGTGGAGACTGCTGGTCCGCGGAGCCGTGGAGTGAAATTAGGCCCGGTGCTTCGTGTGATAATTTGCTGCGCAATTGATCAAACCGCGGACCGACAGAAAAAGAAAACAAACGTTTCTGCATTCAGGAGGAAATACTTGCTAATTCGATGTCATTAGACATAGAGCCGTACAATTAAGTAGTGGTATCAGCGTTCATTCAATGCATGTGTGCGCGCGAAAGAAACCGAAACTACCCGATAACGTTGGTAGCAAAGCTCCGCTTTAACCTGTCGGAAGGCTGTTTATTTATTTAACGGCATTTAATAGAACTACGTGGATTCTTGCAATTTCCATATAAACAGAGCATGACTGTATCATACACTGTCTAGCATTGAGTAGGCCTCTGAGTATAGTCAAATTTGAATATAACGTGGCCAAAAGATATTGTAGCCTTATTAGTCTTCCTATTAAAGATCTCCAGAAATTTACGCCTGGGACCCAGCAAAAAACTACACTGGTTGTACTTTTTGCGTGACATTAAAGCCTACTGGAAAGATTTTTAATTGCAATTTAATTGAATGCAATTTACTTTTACGATTAAATAAAATTAATTTATCCCTCTCACCCATAGTTTTCTATTTATTTACAAATGTACATAGGCCTACTGTAATTACATTTATACATAGTTATTCTACTGATCTTTATACTATTCATCCTGCACATAGACTTATTCTTACTACTCTTATAATGTTGTTTCTGCACTACAATGACACTGTTTCCACACTGCACATAGCTGTATGTTATGTACATATCTGTTATATATTTGTCATATTGAATATCCATATTTATTCTGTTTTATTATATTCTGTTAATACACTGCATATATCTATATTATTATTTCTACTATTATAATGTTACTGCTACATCTACATACATTATTCTACTTATTGTATGAGATAACTGCTAATACACTGCACATATTTATATTTAATTCATATTACTCTAAACCACCTTCTGTAAATCAGCTGTATACTACTGTCTACATTGCACTATATTTCTTGACCTGTCTCTGTATATTTCATCACCTTTCTATACTTTGCATCACATTGCATGCATACTGTAGCTACATGAATCACAGCTAAGATCCTTGGTTGCTAAGAAAGCCAGTCATTCTAAATGGATGGTTGCTATGGCCAAAGGCCAGTTATCTCTGCAGTTGTCAAGCGGGCATATCCTAACTTTATCTTATTTTACTTAGCCTACTTCCATACAGTGAGTCCCATTAAGAAGTGGCCACTTCATTCGCGCTTACCGTGATTCACGCAGCAACATTATTAAATTAATCTGTCACCATGTGCCTATGCCAACGTTTGCAAAGAGGAGAATCTTTTAATTTGATTCACAACGAAACGTTACATTTAATGTACATGTAAACAATGAGTAGGCTAGTTTTGGTTGTTGGTGTTACTGCATCCCTTAGTTATGCCTACAATGCAAAATTGTTCCCTCGTGATAGACGCATTTTAAAACATCGCGACGTGAAATGCCACCACAAAACATTGTTTGTGAATCGGTCTTATTAGGAGTCCTCGCTTAAGCTGTCACACACTCAGGCGCTACTTTTAGGGCTAAAATGCTTCCTGAATTACTCTTAGTAAAAAAAAATAGGAGTCCTAAAGTTACGAGTGACGAAGTTACGAGTACAAGCATCTCATATCAAATGACCATGGCATTACGCTAAGCAACATAAATCCCATAACGTTACAGCAACATCTCCTCCCTATGACATTGCTAGCTAGCTTCTAGCCACACATTCCAAAAATAATTCAGTGGAAATGCATGGATTCCAGTTGCTGCTACTGGAAGAAACTGGAATCCATGCATTTCCACTGAATTATTTTTGGAATCTGATCCCTTTAATTCTTACTCGTTGCTCGACTTATCGTGACTAAATTCAAGATGGCTGATGTCTGTATAAATCGTCTTGGAAGTAAACTACCAGTGCTTTTTCAAAGTTCTCAATGTCTCGTTTTAAATGTCAGGGCCCTCGGAAGTCTACCAATGAAGTGTGGAGATACATTGAGCCTCGTAAATGGGTGTAAAACAGTGATTTATTTGCATGGCTAGCCCGATGCCGAAGCACCACTATTGAAAAAGCTGTTGGTAGCATTGGCTAACTAGCGCCAGATTTTGGAGTGCAGGGGACAAGCCGAGATGGGCTATGAGACATACGTTCACACTCGGTATCATGTTTCAATACACTTTAGGTCAATATCACACCGGAATTCTCCTTTAATACGTAGCCTATGGAGTGCTGCCAACCACTGTTCATTACGGCCCAGAATGCCTTGCATGTCTTTAAATCTATGAGTTCATACATACCATCATACCAAAAAACCTTGTGTGTCAAATCATTCTTGAGATATAACACTCAAGGTGTTTTTCACATTGACATTTGACCTCCAACATTAATTCACTTCATCTTTGAGTCCATACAAACACTCATACCAAATTTCAGGCATGTATGTCAAGGCATTTTTGAGATATCGCGCTCAGAGTATTCATGGACTTGACCTTTGACCTCCAACATCAACTCACTTAATCTTTGAGTCCATACAAACACTTGTACCAAATTTGAAGCATATGCGTCAAGCCGTTCTGGAGATATAATGCGCTAAGAATGAGATATGGCTGTGACTTTTATTTTGACAGACGGGAAACACTTAAATAGGATCTGTAGTTTTAGAGAGCGGCAGATTGTATGCATTAGAAGCTGAGAGTTTGATTCACAGGTGACACCTGTGCCAATGTTCTAATTAGCCCGGGAACTTCTCTGGGAGAGTGCAGCTGGCTTTAGGCCATTATGACATCACAGCCATACAAGTCTATGGGGGGAATAATTAGCTTTTTGACATTTTTAATCCCCTATTTCTCAAAAAGTATAAACTTTTAAGAAAATCTGAAAAAATACATCTCTTGTCCAACTCCAGACCTACACAACGGTTATTTCAACATGTCTGTACGTTAAGCAGTTAGAGTCGCATTCATTCTTGAAAAGGTAAAAAGAAAAGGTTATAATAATAACTAGAAAAGCATTTCCTGAAGGAAATACAGTGCATGAAAATGCCAAAAATATGATGTCAAATATCATACAGAGTAAAAACAAACTATATTGGTTGCTAGGTAGATGAGGTTTAATATAGTTGGAATGACTCAACAGTTAAATAGGTGGATAGTTTATATAGGTAAATGATTTACTTGGTAGATAAGGTTTAATATAGTTGGGATGATTGAACGGTTAAATAAGTGGATAGTTTAAATGGTTAAATTATTTAGGTAGATAGTTGACGATAACTGACACTTGGAATGGCTCTAATGTTTGCTAGCAGTTATGCTAACTATATTAACAAAGATAATAATGTTAACCAAGTTACTATGCTAACTAGCATGCTAACAATGTTAAAATGCTAAGTATGCTAACCATGTGACTTAGCTAACGTAGCTAATTATTTTCAGCAGTTATGCTAACTAGCATGCTAACATGCTAATTATGCTAACTATGCTAACCACGTTACTTAGCTAACTTAGCTAATTGTTTTTAGCAGTTTTGCTAAAAATGCTAACTAGCATGCTAACATGCTAACCATATGACTTAGCTAACTTAGCTAATCATTTTAAGCAGTTTTGCTAAAAATGCTAACTAGCATGCTAACTATGCTAACCATGTGACTTAGCTAACTTAGCTAACTAGCTATATATAGTGGGTAGGAGTCATGGACTGTGTCTCAAATCGCGTACTTCTGCACTTACAATACCTAATTTGAGTGCATGAGGGTGTTCACACTGAAAATTCCAACGACACGAAGGGCGCTGCAAGTTCCCGGATGGTGCACTCATAACGGTCAAAAAGCTGAGTGTGCAACGCTGGACACTTTTCGCCCTTAACGGACGCCATCTTGGCCAAATAGCGGAAGGGGAGGGAGCGTTTTCAAACTCGTGGTAATCGCGGTTGAGAAAGCTGAAGCAGCAGCAGTGGAAAACAGACTTTACGGAGGTACAAGCAAGTTATAACATAAACGGTTCATGTTTTGACACAGTATGACCATGTCACTGTCGAATTGAGGACGCCAATAAAGTTATATTAAAATGTTTGCGATCGTCATTTCCGTGAAGTGCACGGAGTTAGTGTTTGATATGAGACAATACTATTTTGTTAAAATTTGCGCACTCCGCCAGTAAGCACACAGTGCACATAGTGTACTACACAAAAGTGTACTCACATAAGTACACCAATTGAGACAGACTCATGGTTGATGACAAGTAACAGTTACAATGGCTAAACAGTTAAAAAGTTCAGTAGTTTAAAGGGTTAAATTGTTTAACAGTGAAATATTGTAGTGAGGACTTTTATTTTGAAACAGTTTTTGGCAGAGGAAGCAGTTGAACAGGATGTGTAGTCTTAATAGGGCCAGTTTGTATGCTTAAAGCCTGAGACTGGCAGTTGGTCCAGGTGGCCCGAACACCTGCCATAGGATTCTAATTGCTTAACGGCTCTATTGTGATGTCATCAGCCCATGTTAAGTCTATGGGGAAATTTTGATTAGTTTTTAATTAATAGTTTAAAAAGTATAAAAGTTACAAAGATGAAAAATACATAGCACCCATGTCCTAAGTAAGACCTACATAACAAAGTTTGAATGAAGTTTCTATGTTAAACGGTTGAAGCTGCATTAAGTGCGTTAGAAGAAGAATAATAACTAGAAAAGCATTTCCTGAAGGAAATACAGTGCATGAAAATGCAAAAATATGATGTAAAATATCATACAGAGTAAAAGCAAACTATATTGGTTGCTAGGTAGATGAGGTTTAATATAGTTGGAATGACTGAACAGTTAAATAAGTGGATAGTTTAAATGGTTAAATTATTTAGGTAGATAGTTGACGATAACTGACACTTGGAATGGCTCTAATGTTTGCTAGCAGTTATGCTAACTATGTTAACAAAGATAATAATGTTAACCAAGTATGCTAACTAGCATGCTAACAATGTTAAAATGCTAAGTATGCTAACCATGTGACTTAGCTAACTTAGCTAATCATTTTTAGCAGTTTTGCTAAAAATGCTAACTAGCATGCTAACATGCCAACTTTGCTAACCATGTGACTTAGCTAACTTAGCTAATCATTATAAGTAGTTTTGCTAAAAATGCTAACTAGCATGTTAACATGCTAGCATGCTAACTATGCTAACCACGTTACTTAGCTAACTTAGCTAATTGTTTTTAGCAGTTATGCTAACTATGTTAACTAGCATGCTAACATGCTAGCATGCTAACTATGCTAACCATGTGACTTAGCTAATCATTTTAAGCAGTTTTGTTAAAAATGCTAACTAGCATGCTAACATGCTAGCATGCTAACTATGCTAACCATGTGACTTAGCTAACTTAGCTAATCATTTTAAGCAGTTTTGCTAAAAATGCTAACATGCTAACTATGTTAACCATGTGACTTAGCTAACTTAGCTAACTAGCTACAGTAGGTAGGAGTCATAGTTGATGACAAGTAACAGTTACAATGGCTAAACAGTTAAAAAGTTCAGTAGTTTAAAGGGTTAAATTGTTTAACAGTAAAATATTATAGTGAGGACTTTTATTTTGAAACAGTTTTTGGCAGAGGAAGCAGTTGAACAGGATGTGTAGTCTTAATAGGGCCAGTTTGTATGCTTAAAGCCTGAGACTGGCAGTTGATCCAGGTGGCCCGAACACCTGCCATAGGATTCTAATTGCTTAACGGCTCTATTGTGATGTCATCAGCCCATGTTAAGTCTATGGGGAAATTTTGACTAGTTTTTAATTAATAGTTTAAAAAGTATAAAAGTTACAAAGCTGAAAAATACATAGCACCCATGTCCTAAGTAAGACCTACGTAACATAGTTTGAATGAAGTTTCTACGTTAAACGGTTGAAGCTGCATTAAGTGCGTTAGAAGAAGAATAAGAATCAGAAGAATAAGAAGCCTAGGAAGAACAGTACAGTGCATTTTCATGCACTGTAATAAAATGCCTTGGAAGAACAGTACAGTGCATTTTCATGCACTGTAACTAGAAAATGTAATTTCGAGGAAATTGCATGAAAATATAAACATACTGTATATTAACATAAAATGCAAAACAAACTTTTATTTGATAACAGTTGGCAGAAGTCATAGTTGATAACAACTGACAGTTGAAATGGCTGAATAGTTGAGTAGTTTAAATAGTTAAATTATTTAATAGTGAATTATTGTAGTGAGGACATTTATTACAGTGCATGAAAATGCACTGTTCTGTTATCCGAAGTCGTCTTCTTCTTCTTATTCTTCCCACCAAATTTCTGCGTCTAATTCAGCTTTAACCGTTTAACGTAGAAACTTTGTTCAAACTTAGGTCTTGAAAAGGACACGTGGGGAATGTATTTTTCACTTTTGTAAACGTTATACTTTTTGAGATATTAATAAAAAACAAGCTTATTTTTCCCCATAGACTTAACATGGGCTGATGACATCACAATGGGCTAATTAACTTGATTTGCACCTGTATCAACTTCCAGCTGCTCACTACTAGGACCCATCAAAGGGCCAGTTAAACTGATTGCACCTGTATCAACTGCTTTCTGCTCAACTAGGCCAACTCTCTCTGTGTCTCTCCATTCTACAAGGATATACTGTAAGGCACATTCCATCCAACTTTATATCCATTCATCCTCTTCAAACCATTCACTCATCCACCCATCCATCAACATCCATTAAACAATCTGCCTATCAACATCCATTCAACTTTCTGTCTATCAACATCCATTACACTATCTAAATTCAACTTTTAAACTATATACTCTGTCTCAGGCTTTAAGCATACAATCTGGCTCTATTAAGACTACAGATTCTGTTCCTATTTCCTCTGCCCACAACTGTTTCCAAATAAAAGTTTGTTTTGCATTTTATGTTAATATACAGTATATTTATATTTTCATGCACTGGTAATTTCCTCGATTACATTACATTTTCTAGTTATTCTTCCCACCAAATGTCTGCGTCTAATTCAGCTTCAACCGTTTAACGTAGAAACTTTGTAACGTGGGTCTTGAAAAGGAGACTTGAGGAATGTATTTTTCACTTTTGTAAACTTTATACTTTTTGAGATATTAATAAAAAACAAGCTTATTTTTCCCCATAGACTTTGTATGGGGACTATGACATCATAATGGGCTAATTAACTTGATTTGCACCTGTATCAACTGCTTTCTGCTCAATTAGGCCAACTCTCTCTGTGTATCTCCCTTCTACAAGGATATAAGGCACATTCCATCCAACTTTCTATCCATTCATCCTCTTCAAACCATTCACTCATCTACCCATTAAACTATCCCATCAACATCCATTAAACAATCTGCCTATCAACATCCATTCAACTTTCTGTCTATCAACATCCATTACACTATCTACATTTAACTTTTAAACTATATACTCTGTCTCAGGCTTTAAACATACAATCTGGCTCTACAGATCCTGTTCAACTATTTAACTATTTAAACTACTCAACTATTTAACTGTTCAGCCATTTCAACTGTCAGTTGTTATCAACTATGACTTCTGCCAACTTATATCAAATAAAAGTTTGTTTTGCATTTTATGTTAATATACAGTATGTTTATATTTTCATGCACAGGTAATTTCCTCGAAATTACATTTTCTAGTTTTGAAACAGTTGTGGGCAGAGGAAATAGTTGAACAGGATCTGTAGAGCCAGATTGCAGCAGAGTAAACTTGATGTGTACGTATGACATGTGCAAAGAACAGTTCAAAACGACTGACAAAGTGAGTGTGTACGCATAAATACAACACCAATCAGTGATGCAGTGCTAGTGGGTGTGGCATACGTGCCAAGAACAGCTACAAAGACAACGAAATGCAGTTTGTGTCTAACCAGAACGGCAAAAAAGTGCAATGTAATACACAAAGTTTAGACAGGTGGTGTGCATAGGCAGAACAAGAAATATAGTACAGTGTAGACAGTAGTATGCAGTTGGTTTACAGAAGGTGGTTTAGAGTAATATAAATTAGACAAATATGTGCAGTGTATTAGCAGTTATCTTATAAGAACAGAATAAATATGGCTATGTAATATGAACAATTTATGAACCACGTGTACAGATATGTGCAATGTAGTAGCAGTAACAATATAATAGTATTAAGAATAATATAAATATATGTAGTGTATTAACAGAATATGTTACAGAAAAATAGAATAAATATGGATATTCAGTATGAACCATATAGACAGATATGTACAGCTATGTGCAGTGTGGCAACAGTACTATTGTAGTGCAGAAACAGTAACATTATAAGTAGTAAGAATAAGTGTATTCTGCAGAATAAATAGTATGAAGAGCAGTAGAATATGTAAGTTTAATTAATACAAGTGTAAAAATACAACACAAGTGTAAAAATACAACACCAATCAGTGATGCAGTGCTTGTGGGTGTGGCATACGTGCCAAAAAAGAAACATGACTAAAGTGAGAGAAAATGATGCACTACTGACACTATAACCAGTAATGTGGTTTGTGAGTTTAGTGATATACCATACAACAACTTATGTGTTGCGTGAGTAAGGCATGTGCCTGTACTGCCCTAAAGAATTAACAAATGTTGCAGTGTGTGGGTAAGCCTGACCATGACAGAGGCATGCGCCAAGGTAAAACAAACAGAAGAGTAAACTTGATGCACTGACTAGTGCCACCATCATGTTTTTAACAATACCAGTGGTATTAAATTGCACCTAGATTGTATATTGTGAATATTGTGAACTACAAACAACATTATTTAGACAGCATTATTAACAATATTTATTATTTATTTATTTACTATTAAGAAAAACGAAATGAGGTCTTCACGCTCAACAAACTATGCTACACTACGCACTAAGCCTATGCTTAATCGAAGTAAATTATTTCATCACCATAAAATAATCAACAGATAAGATTCATGTGAACTCAACAACTATCACCACCACATATGTAGTACTATTTCCATTTCGGGCACTTAACCTATCTTGCTGCGTCAATTCAGTGACAAGCCCCGAGTGGCAGTCTCCTCTCTTCCTCCATCAATTTACCTCAGACTGACAGCAACGCATAACGTTAACGAAAATCTCTAGTGCCACAATCAGCTCCACAATTAACGCTTCAACATCGGAAAGTGAGTGCACATTCACTTGCCCTCTCTCATTACAGTGCATGAAAATGCACTGTACTGTTCTTCCTAGGCTTCTTCTTATTAGAGTGCATGAAAATGCACTGTACTGTTCTTCCTAGGCTTCTTTTTACAGTGCATGAAAATGCACTGTACTGTTATTCCAAGGCATTTTATTATTACAGTGCATGAAAATGCACTGTACTGTTCTTCCTAGGCTTCTTCTTCTTATTAGAGTGCATGAAAATGCACTCTACTGTTATCCGATTTATTACAGTGCATGAAAATGCACTGTACTGTTCTTCCTAGGCTTCTTCTTATAGTGCATGAAAATGCACTGTACTGTTCTTCCTAGGCTTCTTATTCTTATGCTTCTTCTTCTTCTTATTACAGTGCATGTGTAACCAACTTTAACCAGTCAGTTACATGATTAATAACTAAAAAGTCTTTCTATGGCTAGAAGTGATGTACTGGAGGCGAAGAGTTGATTTGTCAGCATTTATTCCTGGTCTGGAAGACAACAGACAGGGCAATCAATGACGACATGCAGACGAAAAGAGTTCTTTCCAGACTTCCAAAACGTGAGAAACAAATAAAAATACATAACATAATGTAAGATATATACTGTTCAGTACATTTTGTTCCAAGATGATCCAGTGTGAAATAAACAGCCTACAATAGTAGTAGCAGTGCACTTGATCGTATAGTATAAGTTACAATATACATAACATGAAATAAACCGTACAGTAATAAGAGACATGACAAATCTTGGTTTTTTTACATTTTCTAAGGCAAACATACCTGGAAGACAACAGACAGGGCAATCAATGACGACATGCAGACGAAAAGAGTTCTGGCATCCTACAAAGTAATGCACCCGTTAGCACCCAGTCAAAAGGCTACTCAGATAACAATCGGTTTTCTTCAAATGAATTTACGACGCTAATTTGCATATTCAATCTAATAAAAAATAACGGAGGTGTCACAGAACATTCTTACATCATATAAAAGGATAATATCTTAAGTAAAATAAGAAATACACCGTTTTAAAGCATTTCAACTTCGCAGGATTTACAAAGCCAGCTTACCCCTTTCCAGACTTCCAAAACGTGAGAAAGTCTACAGGTGTGTAACACCAATTAATGCCCCATCGGAAACAATAGCAAAACCATTAACAGAACCATTAAAAGATTAACACATATTACAAGAGATATGGGGAAGTTCACTAAAGAGACAAAACTTTATGCCTTTGCTACACATGAAAATGCACTGTACTGTTCTTCCAAGGCATTTTATTACAGTGCATGAAAATGCACTGTACTGTTATTCCCAGGCATTTTATTACAGTGCATGAAAATGCACTGTACTGTTCTTCCTAGGCTTCTTCTTATTACAGTGCATGAAAATGCACTGTACTGTTATTCCAAGGCATTTTATTACAGTGCATGAAAATGCACTGTACTGTTCTTCCTAGGCTTCTTCTTATTACAGTGCATGAAAATGCACTGTACTGTTCTTCCTAGGCTTCTTCTTATTCTTCTTCTTCTAACGCGTTTAATGCAGCTTCAACCGTTTAACGTAGAAACTTCATTCAAACTAGGTTACGTAGGTCTTACTTAGGACATGGGTGCTATGTATTTTTCAGCTTTGTAACTTTTATACTTTTTAAACTATTAATTAAAAACTAGTCAAAATTTCCCCATAGACTTAACATGGGCTGATGACATCACAATAGAGCCGTTAAGCAATTAGAATCCTATGGCAGGTGTTCGGGCCACCTGGATCAACTGCCAGTCTCAGGCTTTAAGCATACAAACTGGCCCTATTAAGACTACACATCCTGTTCAACTGCTTCCTCTGCCAAAAACTGTTTCAAAATAAAAGTCCTCACTACAATATTTCACTGTTAAACAATGTAACCCTTTAAACTACTGAACTTTTTAACTGTTCAGCCATTGTAACTGTTACTTGTCATCAACTATGACTCCTACCCACTGTAGCTAGTTAGCTAAGTTAGCTAAGTAACATGGTTAACATAGTTAGCATGTTAGCATGCTAGTTAGCATTTTTAGCAAAACTGCTAAAAATGATTAGCTAAGTTAGCTAAGTCACATGGTTAGCATAGTTAGCATGCTAGCATGTTAGCATGCTAATTAGCATTTTTAGCAAAACTGCTTAAAATGATTAGCTAAGTCACATGGTTAGCATAGTTAGCATGCTAGCATGCTAACATGTTAGCATGCTAGTTAGCATTTTTAGCAAAACTGCTAAAAATGATTAGCTAAGTTAGCTAAGTCACATGGTTAGCATAGTTAGCATGCTAGCATGTTAGCATGCTAATTAGCATTTTTAGCAAAACTGCTTAAAATGATTAGCTAAGTCACATGGTTAGCATAGTTAGCATGCTAGCATGCTAACATGTTAGCATGCTAGTTAGCATTTTTAGCAAAACTGCTTAAAATGATTAGCTAAGTCAGCTAAGTAACATGGTTAGCATAGTTAGCATAATTAGCATGTTAACATGCTAATTAGCATAACTGCTAAAAATAATTAGCTAAGTTAGCTAAGTCACATGGTTAGCATACTTAGCATTTTAACATTGTTAGCATGCTAGTTAGCATAGTAACTTGGTTAACATTATTATCTTTGTTAATATAGTTAGCATAACTGCTAGCAAACATTAGAGCCATTCCAAGTGTCAGTTATCATCAACTATCTACCTAAATAATTTAACCATTTAAACTATCCACTTATTTAACCGTTCAATCATTCCAACTATATTAAACCTTATCTACCAAGTAAATTATTTACCTATATAAACTATCCACCTATTTAACTGTTGAGTCATTCCAACTATATTAAACCTCATCTACCTAGCAACCAATATAGTTTGTTTTTACCCTGTATGATATTTGACATCATATTTTTTGCATTTTCATGCACTGTATTTCCTTCAGGAAATGCTTTTCTAGTTCTTCTTCTTCTTCTAACGCATTTAATGCAGCTTCAACCGTTTAACGTAGAAACTTCATTCAAACTATGTTACGTAGGTCTTACTTGGGACATGGGTGCTATGTATTTTTCAGCTTTGTAACTTTTATACTTTTTAAACTATTAATTAAAAACTAGTCAAAATTTCCCCATAGACTTAACATGGGCTGATGACATCACAATAGAGCCGTTAAGCAATTAGAATCCTATGGCAGGTGTTCGAGCCACCTGGACCAACTGCCAGTCTCAGGCTTTAAGCATACAAACTGGCCCTATTAAGAATACACATCCTGTTCAACTGCTTCCTCTGCCAAAAACTTTTTCAAAATAAAAGTCCTCACTACAATATTTCACTGTTAAACAATTTAACCCTTTAAACTACTGAACTTTTTAACTGTTCAGCCATTGTAACTGTTACTTGTCATCAACTATGACTCCTACCCACTGTAGCTAGTTAGCTAAGTTAGCTAAGTAACATGGTTAGCATAGTTAGCATGCTAGCATGCTAGTTAGCATTTTTAGCAAAACTGCTAAAAATGATTAGCTAAGTTAGCTAAGTCACATGCTTAGCATAGTTAGCATGCTAACATGTTAGCATGCTAGTTAGCATTTTTAGCAAAATTGCTTAAAATGATTAGCTAAGTTAGCTAAGTCATATGGTTAGCACAGTTAGCATGCTAGCATGTTAGCATGCTAACATGCTAGTTAGCATTTTTAGCAAAACTGCTAAAAATGATTAGCTAAGTTAGCTAAGTCACATAGTTAGCATGCTAGCATGCTAGTTAGCATTTTTAGCAAAATTCCTTAAAATGATTAGCTAAGTCACATGGTTAGCATAGTTAGCATAATTAGCATGTTAACATGCTAGTTAGCATAACTGCTAAAAATAATTAGCTAAGTTAGCTAAGTTACATGGTTAGCATACTTAGCATTTTAACATTGTTAGCATGCTAGTTAGCATAGTAACTTGGTTAACATTATTATCTTTGTTAATATAGTTAGCATAACTGCTAGCAAACATTAGAGCCATTCCAAGTGTCAGTTATCGTCAACTATCTACCTAAATAATTTAACCATTTAAACTATCCACTTATTTAACCGTTCAATCATTCCAACTATATTAAACCTTATCTACCAAGTAAATCATTTACCTATATAAACTATCCACCTATTTAACTGTTGAGTCATTCCAACTATATTAAACCTCATCTACCTAGCAACCAATATAGTTTGTTTTTACTCTGTATGATTTTTGACATCATATTTTTTGCATTTTCATGCACTGTATTTCCTTCAGGAAATGCTTTTCTAGTTCTTATTACAGTGCATGAAACTGCACTGTACTGTTCTTCCTAGGTTTCTTATTCTTCTGATTCTTATTCTTCTTCTAACGCACTTAATGCAGCTTCAACCGTTTAACGTAGAAACTTCATTCAAACTATGTTACGTAGGTCTTACTTAGGACATGGGTGCTATGTATTTTTCAGCTTTGTAACTTTTATACTTTTTAAACTATTAATTAAAAACTAGTCAAAATTTCCCCATAGACTTAACATGGGCTGATGACATCACAATAGAGCCGTTAAGCAATTAGAATCCTATGGCAGGTGTTCGAGCCACCTGGACCAACTGCCAGTCTCAGGCTTTAAGCATACAAACTGGCCCTATTAAGAATACACATCCTGTTCAACTGCTTCCTCTGCCAAAAACTTTTTCAAAATAAAAGTCCTCACTACAATATTTCACTGTTAAACAATTTAACCCTTTAAACTACTGAACTTTTTAACTGTTCAGCCATTGTAACTGTTACTTGTCATCAACTATGACTCCTACCCACTGTAGCTAGTTAGCTAAGTTAGCTAAGTAACATGGTTAGCATAGTTAGCATGCTAGCATGCTAGTTAGCATTTTTAGCAAAACTGCTAAAAATGATTAGCTAAGTTAGCTAAGTCACATGCTTAGCATAGTTAGCATGCTAACATGTTAGCATGCTAGTTAGCATTTTTAGCAAAATTGCTTAAAATGATTAGCTAAGTTAGCTAAGTCATATGGTTAGCACAGTTAGCATGCTAGCATGTTAGCATGCTAACATGCTAGTTAGCATTTTTAGCAAAACTGCTAAAAATGATTAGCTAAGTTAGCTAAGTCACATAGTTAGCATGCTAGCATGCTAGTTAGCATTTTTAGCAAAATTCCTTAAAATGATTAGCTAAGTCACATGGTTAGCATAGTTAGCATAATTAGCATGTTAACATGCTAGTTAGCATAACTGCTAAAAATAATTAGCTAAGTTAGCTAAGTTACATGGTTAGCATACTTAGCATTTTAACATTGTTAGCATGCTAGTTAGCATAGTAACTTGGTTAACATTATTATCTTTGTTAATATAGTTAGCATAACTGCTAGCAAACATTAGAGCCATTCCAAGTGTCAGTTATCGTCAACTATCTACCTAAATAATTTAACCATTTAAACTATCCACTTATTTAACCGTTCAATCATTCCAACTATATTAAACCTTATCTACCAAGTAAATCATTTACCTATATAAACTATCCACCTATTTAACTGTTGAGTCATTCCAACTATATTAAACCTCATCTACCTAGCAACCAATATAGTTTGTTTTTACTCTGTATGATTTTTGACATCATATTTTTTGCATTTTCATGCACTGTATTTCCTTCAGGAAATGCTTTTCTAGTTCTTATTACAGTGCATGAAACTGCACTGTACTGTTCTTCCTAGGTTTCTTATTCTTCTGATTCTTATTCTTCTTCTAACGCACTTAATGCAGCTTCAACCGTTTAACGTAGAAACTTCATTCAAACTATGTTACGTAGGTCTTACTTAGGACATGGGTGCTATGTATTTTTCAGCTTTGTAACTTTTATACTTTTTAAACTATTAATTAAAAACTAGTCAAAATTTCCCCATAGACTTAACATGGGCTGATGACATCACAATAGAGCCGTTAAGCAATTAGAATCCTATGGCAGGTGTTCGAGCCACCTGGACCAACTGCCAGTCTCAGGCTTTAAGCATACAAACTGGCCCTATTAAGAATACACATCCTGTTCAACTGCTTCCTCTGCCAAAAACTTTTTCAAAATAAAAGTCCTCACTACAATATTTCACTGTTAAACAATTTAACCCTTTAAACTACTGAACTTTTTAACTGTTCAGCCATTGTAACTGTTACTTGTCATCAACTATGACTCCTACCCACTGTAGCTAGTTAGCTAAGTTAGCTAAGTAACATGGTTAGCATAGTTAGCATGCTAGCATGCTAGTTAGCATTTTTAGCAAAACTGCTAAAAATGATTAGCTAAGTTAGCTAAGTCACATGCTTAGCATAGTTAGCATGCTAACATGTTAGCATGCTAGTTAGCATTTTTAGCAAAATTGCTTAAAATGATTAGCTAAGTTAGCTAAGTCATATGGTTAGCACAGTTAGCATGCTAGCATGTTAGCATGCTAACATGCTAGTTAGCATTTTTAGCAAAACTGCTAAAAATGATTAGCTAAGTTAGCTAAGTCACATAGTTAGCATGCTAGCATGCTAGTTAGCATTTTTAGCAAAATTCCTTAAAATGATTAGCTAAGTCACATGGTTAGCATAGTTAGCATAATTAGCATGTTAACATGCTAGTTAGCATAACTGCTAAAAATAATTAGCTAAGTTAGCTAAGTTACATGGTTAGCATACTTAGCATTTTAACATTGTTAGCATGCTAGTTAGCATAGTAACTTGGTTAACATTATTATCTTTGTTAATATAGTTAGCATAACTGCTAGCAAACATTAGAGCCATTCCAAGTGTCAGTTATCGTCAACTATCTACCTAAATAATTTAACCATTTAAACTATCCACTTATTTAACCGTTCAATCATTCCAACTATATTAAACCTTATCTACCAAGTAAATCATTTACCTATATAAACTATCCACCTATTTAACTGTTGAGTCATTCCAACTATATTAAACCTCATCTACCTAGCAACCAATATAGTTTGTTTTTACTCTGTATGATTTTTGACATCATATTTTTTGCATTTTCATGCACTGTATTTCCTTCAGGAAATGCTTTTCTAGTTCTTATTACAGTGCATGAAACTGCACTGTACTGTTCTTCCTAGGTTTCTTATTCTTCTGATTCTTATTCTTCTTCTAACGCACTTAATGCAGCTTCAACCGTTTAACGTAGAAACTTCATTCAAACTATGTTACGTAGGTCTTACTTAGGACATGGGTGCTATGTATTTTTCAGCTTTGTAACTTTTATACTTTTTAAACTATTAATTAAAAACTAGTCAAAATTTCCCCATAGACTTAACATGGGCTGATGACATCACAATAGAGCCGTTAAGCAATTAGAATCCTATGGCAGGTGTTCGAGCCACCTGGACCAACTGCCAGTCTCAGGCTTTAAGCATACAAACTGGCCCTATTAAGAATACACATCCTGTTCAACTGCTTCCTCTGCCAAAAACTTTTTCAAAATAAAAGTCCTCACTACAATATTTCACTGTTAAACAATTTAACCCTTTAAACTACTGAACTTTTTAACTGTTCAGCCATTGTAACTGTTACTTGTCATCAACTATGACTCCTACCCACTGTAGCTAGTTAGCTAAGTTAGCTAAGTAACATGGTTAGCATAGTTAGCATGCTAGCATGCTAGTTAGCATTTTTAGCAAAACTGCTAAAAATGATTAGCTAAGTTAGCTAAGTCACATGCTTAGCATAGTTAGCATGCTAACATGTTAGCATGCTAGTTAGCATTTTTAGCAAAATTGCTTAAAATGATTAGCTAAGTTAGCTAAGTCATATGGTTAGCACAGTTAGCATGCTAGCATGTTAGCATGCTAACATGCTAGTTAGCATTTTTAGCAAAACTGCTAAAAATGATTAGCTAAGTTAGCTAAGTCACATAGTTAGCATGCTAGCATGCTAGTTAGCATTTTTAGCAAAATTCCTTAAAATGATTAGCTAAGTCACATGGTTAGCATAGTTAGCATAATTAGCATGTTAACATGCTAGTTAGCATAACTGCTAAAAATAATTAGCTAAGTTAGCTAAGTTACATGGTTAGCATACTTAGCATTTTAACATTGTTAGCATGCTAGTTAGCATAGTAACTTGGTTAACATTATTATCTTTGTTAATATAGTTAGCATAACTGCTAGCAAACATTAGAGCCATTCCAAGTGTCAGTTATCGTCAACTATCTACCTAAATAATTTAACCATTTAAACTATCCACTTATTTAACCGTTCAATCATTCCAACTATATTAAACCTTATCTACCAAGTAAATCATTTACCTATATAAACTATCCACCTATTTAACTGTTGAGTCATTCCAACTATATTAAACCTCATCTACCTAGCAACCAATATAGTTTGTTTTTACTCTGTATGATTTTTGACATCATATTTTTTGCATTTTCATGCACTGTATTTCCTTCAGGAAATGCTTTTCTAGTTCTTATTACAGTGCATGAAACTGCACTGTACTGTTCTTCCTAGGTTTCTTATTCTTCTGATTCTTATTCTTCTTCTAACGCACTTAATGCAGCTTCAACCGTTTAACGTAGAAACTTCATTCAAACTATGTTACGTAGGTCTTACTTAGGACATGGGTGCTATGTATTTTTCAGCTTTGTAACTTTTATACTTTTTAAACTATTAATTAAAAACTAGTCAAAATTTCCCCATAGACTTAACATGGGCTGATGACATCACAATAGAGCCGTTAAACAATTAGAATCCTATGGCAGGTGTTCGGGCCACCTGGATCAACTGCCAGTCTCAGGCTTTAAGCATACAAACTGGCCCTATTAAGACTACACATCCTGTTCAACTGCTTCCTCTGCCAAAAACTGTTTCAAAATAAAAGTCCTCACTACAATATTTCACTGTTAAACAATGTAACCCTTTAAACTACTGAACTTTTTAACTGTTCAGCCATTGTAACTGTTACTTGTCATCAACTATGACTCCTACCCACTGTAGCTAGTTAGCATGGTTAGCATAGTTAGCATGCTAGCATGTTAGCATGCTAGCATGTTAGCATTTTTAGCAAAACTGTTAAAAATGATTAGCTAAGTTAGCTAAGTAACATGGTTAGCATAGTTAGCATGCTAGCATGTTAGCATTCTAGTTAGCATTTTTAGCAAAACTGCTAAAAATGATTAGCTAAGTTAGCTAAGTAACGTGGTTAGCATAGTTAGCATGCTAGCGTGTTAGCATGCTAGTTAGCATTTTTAGCAAAACTGCTAAAAATGATTAGCTAAGTTAGCTAAGTCACATGGTTAGCATACTTAGCATTTTAACATTGTTAGCATGCTAGTTAGCATACTTGGTTAACATTATTATCTTTGTTAACATAGTTAGCATAACTGCTAGCAAACATTAGAGCCATTCCAAGTGTCAGTTATCGTCAACTATCTACCTAAATAATTTAACCATTTAAACTATCCACTTATTTAACTGTTCAGTCATTCCAACTATATTAAACCTCATCTACCTAGCAACCAATATAGTTTGCTTTTACTCTGTATGATATTTTACATCATATTTTTGCATTTTCATGCACTGTATTTCCTTCAGGAAATGCTTTTCTAGTTCTTCTTCTTCTTCTAACGCACTTAATGCAGCTTCAACCGTTTAACGTAGAAACTTCATTCAAACTATGTTACGTAGGTCTTACTTAGGACATGGGTGCTATGTATTTTTCAGCTTTGTAACTTTTATACTTTTTAAACTATTAATTAAAAACTAATCAAAATTTCCCCATTGACTTAACATTATGATTATGACATCACAATACGGCCGTTAAGCAATTAGAATCCTATGGCAGGTGTTCGGGCCACCTGGACCAACTGCCAGTCTCAGGCTTTAAGCATACAAACTGGCCCTATTAAGACTACACATCCTGTTCAACTGCTTCCTCTGCCTAAAACTGTTTCAAAATAAAAGTCCTCTCTATAATATTTTACTGTTAAACAATTTAACCCTTTAAACTACTAACTGTTCGGCCATTGTAACTGTTACTTGTCATCAACTATGACTCCTACCCACTGTAGCTAGTTAGCTAAGTTAGCTAAGTCACGTGGTTAGCATAATTAGCATGCTAGCATGTTAGCATGCTAGTTAGCATTTTTAGCAAAACTGCTAAAAATGATTAGCTAAGTTAGCTAAGTAACGTGGTTAGCATAGTTAGCATGCTAGCATGTTAGCATGCTAGTTAGCATTTTTAACAAAACTGCTAAAAATGATTAGCTAAGTTAGCTAAGTAACGTGGTTAGCATAGTTAGCATGCTAGCATGTTAGCATGCTAGTTAGCAATTTTAACAAAACTGCTAAAAATGATTAGCTAAGTTAGCTAAGTAACATAGTTAGCATGCTAGCAGTTAACATGCTAATTAGCATTTTTAGCAAAAAAACTTGGTTAACATTATTATCTTTGATAACATAGTAGCATAACTACTAGCAAACATTAGGGCCATTCCAACTGTTAGTTATCGTCAATTATCTACCTAAATAATTTAACTATTTAAATGATCCACCTATTTAACCGTTCAATCATTTCAACTATATTAAACCTTATCTACCAAGCAAATCATTTAACTATATAAACTATCCACCTATTTAACTGTTCAGTCATTCCAACTATATTAAACCTCATCTACCTAGTTCAGTCATTCCAACTATATTAAACCTCATCTACCTAGCAAATAATTTAACCATTTAAACTATCCACTTATTTAACTGTTCAGTCATTCCAACTATATTAAACCTCATCTACCTAGTTCAGTCATTTGAACTATATTAAACCTCATCATGTTGGTTGCCAATTAGCACATCATCTGTTTTAACAATATATTTCACACCATATGTTTTGCATTTTCATGCACTGGTAATTCCCTGGAATTGCGTTTTCTAGTTACAGTGCATGAAAATGCACTGTACTGTTCTTCCTAGGCTTCTTATTACAGTGCATGAAAATGCACTGTACTGTTCTTCCTAGGCTTCTTCTTCTTATTACAGTGCATGAAAATGCACTGTACTGTTCTTCCTAGGCTTCTTCTTATTACAGTGCATGAAAATGCACTGTACTGTTCTTCCTAGGCTTCTTCTTATTCTTCTTCTTCTAACGCGTTTAATGCAGCTTCAACCGTTTAACGTAGAAACTTCATTCAAACTATGTTACGTAGGTCTTACTTAGGACATGGGTGCTATGTATTTTTCAGCTTTGTAACTTTTATACTTTTTAAACTATTCATTAAAAACTAGTCAAAATTTCCCCATAGACTTAACATGGGCTGATGACATCACAATAGAGCCGTTAAGCAATTAGAATCCTATGGCAGGTGTTCGGGCCACCTGGATCAACTGCCAGTCTCAGGCTTTAAGCATACAAACTGGCCCTATTAAGACTACACATCCTGTTCAACTGCTTCCTATGCCAAAAACTGTTTCAAAATAAAAGTCCTCACTACAATATTTCACTGTTAAACAATGTAACCCTTTAAACTACTGAACTTTTTAACTGTTCAGCCATTGTAACTGTTACTTGTCATCAACTATGACTCCTACCCACTGTAGCTAGTTAGCTAAGTAAAATGGTTAGCATAGTTAGCATGCTAGCATGTTAGCATGTTAGTTAGCATTTTTAGCAAAACTGCTAAAAACGATTAGCTAAGTCAGCTAAGTAACGTGGTTAGCATAGTTAGCATGCTAGTTAGCATTTTTAACAAAACCGCTAAAAACGATTAGCTAAGTCAGCTAAGTAACGTGGTTAACATAGTTAGCATGCTAGCGCTAGCATGTTAGCATGCTAGTTAGCATTTTTAGCAAAACTACTAAAAACGATTAGCTAAGTAACATGGTTAGCATAGTTAGCATGCTAATATGTTAGCATGCTAGTTAGCATAGTAACTTTGTTAACATTATTATCTTTGTTAACATAGTTAGCATAACTGCTAGCAAACATTAGAGCCATTCCAACTGTCAGTTATCGTCAACTATCTACCTAAATAATTTAACCATTTAAACTATCCACCTATTTAACTGTTCAGTCATTCCAACTATATTAAACCTCATCTACTTAGCAACCAATATAGTTTGTTTTTACTCTGTATGATATTTTACATCATATTTTTGCATTTTCATGCACTGTATTTCCTTCAGGAAATGCTTTTCTAGTTCTTCTTCTTCTTCTAACGCATTTAATGCAGCTTCAACCGTTTAACGTAGAAACTTCATTCAAACTATGTTACGTAGGTCTTACTTAGGACATGGGTGCTATGTATTTTTCAACTTTGTAACTTTTATACTTTTTAAACTATTAATTAAAAACTAATCAAAATTTCCCCATTGACTTAACATTATGATTATGACATCACAATACGGCCGTTAAGCAATTAGAATCCTATGGCAGGTGTTCGGGCCACCTGGACCAACTGCCAGTCTTAGGCTTTAAGCATACAAACTGGCCCTATTAAGACTACACATCCTGTTCAACTGCTTCCTCTGCCAAAAACTGTTTCAAAATAAAAGTCCTCACTACAATATTTCACTGTTAAACAATTCAACCCTTTAAACTACTGAACTTTTTAACTGTTCAGCCATTGTAACTGTTACTTGTCATCAACTATGACTCCTACCCACTGTAGCTAGTTAGCTAAGTTAGCTAAGTAACATGGTTAGCATAGTTAGCATGCTAGTATGTTAGCATGCTAGTTAGCATTTTTAGCAAAACTGCTTAAAATGATTAGCTAAGTTAGCTAAGTCACATGGTTAGCATAGTTAGCATGCTAGCATGTTAGCATGCTAGTTAGCATTTTTAGCAAAACTGCTTAAAATGATTAGCTAAGTTAGCTAAGTCACATGGTTAGCATAGTTAGCATGCTAGCATGTTAGCATGCTAGTTAGCATTTTTAGCAAAACTGCTTAAAATGATTAGCTAAGTTAGCTAAGTCACATGGTTAGCATAGTTAGCATGCTAGCATGCTAGTTAGCATTTTTAGCAAAACTGCTAAAAACGATTAGCTAAGTCAGCTAAGTAACGTGGTTAGCATAGTTAGCATGCTAGCATGCTAGTTAGCATTTTTAGCAAAACCACTAAAAACGATTAGCTAAGTCAGCTAAGTAATGTGGTTAGCATAGTTAGCATGTTAGCATGCTAGTTAGCATTTTTAGCAAAACTACTAAAAACGATTAGCTAAGTAACATGGTTAGCATAGTTAGCATGCTAGCATGTTAGCATGCTAGTTAGCATAGTAACTTTGTTAACATTATTATCTTTGTTAACATAGTTAGCATAACTGCTAGCAAACATTAGAGCCATTCCAACTGTCAGTTATCGTCAACTATCTACCTAAATAATTTAACCATTTAACCATTTAAACTATCCACCTATTTAACTGTTCAGTCATTCCAACTATATTAAACCTCATCTACTTAGCAACCAATATAGTTTGTTTTTACTCTGTATGATATTTTACATCATATTTTTGCATTTTCATGCACTATATTTCCTTCAGGAAATGCTTTTCTAGTTCTTCTTCTTCTTCTAACGCGTTTAATGCAGCTTCAACCGTTTAACGTAGAAACTTCATTCAAACTATGTTACGTAGGTCTTACTTAGGACATGGGTGCTATGTATTTTTCAGCTTTGTAACTTTTATACTTTTTAAACTATTAATTAAAAACTAGTCAAAATTTCCCCATAGACTTAACATGGGCTGATGACATCACAATAGAGCCGTTAAACAATTAGAATCCTATGGCAGGTGTTCGGGCCACCTGGATCAACTGCCAGTCTCAGGCTTTAAGCATACAAACTGGCCCTATTAAGACTACACATCCTGTTCAACTGCTTCCTCTGCCAAAAACTGTTTCAAAATAAAAGTCCTCACTACAATATTTCACTGTTAAACAATGTAACCCTTTAAACTACTGAACTTTTTAACTGTTCAGCCATTGTAACTGTTACTTGTCATCAACTATGACTCCTACCCACTGTAGCTAGTTAGCATGGTTAGCATAGTTAGCATGCTAGCATGTTAGCATGCTAGCATGTTAGCATTTTTAGCAAAACTGTTAAAAATGATTAGCTAAGTTAGCTAAGTAACATGGTTAGCATAGTTAGCATGCTAGCATGTTAGCATTCTAGTTAGCATTTTTAGCAAAACTGCTAAAAATGATTAGCTAAGTTAGCTAAGTAACGTGGTTAGCATAGTTAGCATGCTAGCGTGTTAGCATGCTAGTTAGCATTTTTAGCAAAACTGCTAAAAATGATTAGCTACGTTAGCTAAGTCACATGGTTAGCATACTTAGCATTTTAACATTGTTAGCATGCTAGTTAGCATACTTGGTTAACATTATTATCTTTGTTAACATAGTTAGCATAACTGCTAGCAAACATTAGAGCCATTCCAAGTGTCAGTTATCGTCAACTATCTACCTAAATAATTTAACCATTTAAACTATCCACTTATTTAACTGTTCAGTCATTCCAACTATATTAAACCTCATCTACCTAGCAACCAATATAGTTTGCTTTTACTCTGTATGATATTTTACATCATATTTTTGCATTTTCATGCACTGTATTTCCTTCAGGAAATGCTTTTCTAGTTCTTATTCTTCTTCTTCTAACGCACTTAATGCAGCTTCAACCGTTTAACGTAGAAACTTCATTCAAACTATGTTACGTAGGTCTTACTTAGGACATGGGTGCTATGTATTTTTCAGCTTTGTAACTTTTATACTTTTTAAACTATTAATTAAAAACTATCAAAATTTCCCCATTGACTTAACATGGGCTGATGACATCACAATGGACTAATTAACTTGATTTGCACCTGTATCATCGTCCAGCTGCTCATCTAGGCCCCATCAAAGAATCAGTTCAACTGAATGCACCTGTATCAACTGCTTTCTACTGAACTAGACCAACTCTCTCTGTGTTTCTCCATTCTACAAGGATATAAGACACATTTCATCCAACTTTCTATCCATTCATCCTCTTCAAACCATTCACTCATCCACCCATTAAACTATCCATCAACATCCATTAAACAATCTGCCTATCAACATCCATTCAACTTTCTGTCTATCAACATCCATTACACTATCTACATTTAACTTTTAAACTATATACTCTGTCTCAGGCTTTAAGGATACAATATGGCTCTATTAAGACTGCCTTTAAGCAATTAGAATCCTAGGCCAGGTGGCCAGGCCACCTGCACCCTATCAGTTTCTCAGGCTAACCTTTTAAACTATCCACCTATTTGACTGTTCAGTCAGTCCAACTATATTAAACCTCATCTACCTAGTTCAGTCAGTCCAACTATATTAAACCTCATTTACCTAGCAAATCATTTAACCTTTTACACTATCCACCTATTTAACCGTTCAGTCATTCCAACTATATTAAACCTCATCTACCTAGCAAATAATTTAACCATTTAAACTATCCACCTATTTAACTGTCCAGTCATTCCAACTATATTAAACTTTGTCTACCTAGCAAATAATTTAACCTTTTAAACTATCCACCTATTTAACTGTTCAGTCATTCCAACTATATTAAACCTCATCTACCTAGTTCAGTCATTCCAACTATATTAAACCTCATCTACCTAGTTCAGTCATTTGAACTATTAAACCTCATCATGTTGGTTGCCAATTAGCACATAATCTGTTTTAACAATATATTTCACACCATATGTTTTGCATTTTCATGCACTGGTAATTCCCTGGAATTGCGTTTTCTAGTTTTATATGTAATTTGTTAACTTAAACACACATATTAACAGGTGTCAGTAAGGTGTCTATATTAGGCTATTGAGCGCTTGAGCAGCTTTCGTCTCACCTCCGAGCGCACGTAAATTGGCAATTTGATCGGTTTCAGCTAAAAGGCGCACCATCATCAAGTAACGTTAACGTTACTAATTTAAGTTAGAAAAAGACATATACTTAATTACTGTAGCCTACGCCAAACCAGACAATAGAGACAAAAGTCTATCAACTGCTTACTAAGACGAACGACACGCAGGACGTCTTCATCTACGATAGCAGCTATTTATGCTGCACCATGAATTAATCGACCCTTTAGAGTCATGTAAACTCAACAACTACCAAAAGTCAATATCAATTAATTTTACCTCATCTGAAGGCTTTCCCCATGGTTGCTACAATAGAGGGTACTTACCTTGAATAGGGTCGCACTTAGCCTGGGTGTTCCCATGCTGCCTTGCGCGCGATTTGATTCACGCTGCTAAGGCAGCCTGGAGACCATGGAGCAAATTTTTGCCTGAGATACGGAACCAATCACAGAACAGGGGGGAAAGCAAGACGATGATGAGCTATGCACAGACGCATTTGATAGACATCCGTGGCACCCAATAAACGGATCTGGGCATTTTTTTCAAATAGAGAAAATGAACGTTTGGTTCCCAGACCACGTCTCATTGAGAAGTGGTGGCGCTAGCCAGGCTAGGTCGCACTGCTGTCTCTAGATAAACGGTCTTCACCTTCAATTTACCTCAGACTGACAATTTGACAGTACAAGTTACCTAAAGTTATCATGCATTGGTGACATCATTAAAAAAAAAAAAATTACCATCACTTAATCTACAAAATGTGCTTGTTTCTGGGGAGAAAATACACTGTAGCAGTTGGTATCAAGAGACTCTCTTAGAGAACATCCAATAGTATCAGATTGGCATAGAATGCCACTTTACCCACCAATCACAGACATATACTATCAGAGAATGACGTTTATTCTGGTCTGTATCTGGGGAGAGAAATGAGGGTTAGGAAGAAAATAAACGCATAAAGTAAGCCTAAGTCACCCATTAGAGCTACTAGCTACATTAGCAGCTAGCGAGTAAGACTACAGCTATAACCTGCTGACTTACTGACATGAAAAAACAGATGTCGGGCTAAATCTTTAACTCCTTTATTATCAAAACATTACAAACTTACATCTGTATAACTTGTACAAGTCTCTCAAGAGATATCTTCTTTCGAGTAGCTCCTCCAAGATGTGAACACACATTTTAAAAAGCGCGGCCAGGCAGCCACCGCTGTAGGGGCGGAGTGGAGTTGCGTCATAGACAGTGGATGTGACGTATTTCCGTTCTGGATTGGGTGTACTGGGCTAAGCCAATCAAAAAACAGACCTGTCTCAAAGAAGTTATTTAGGTGGCGGTACTGTGGGAAATTATTTAACCTTTTGTGTAGGCCTACTGCATGAGGCACTTTTTTCCCTGTTTCAGCCTGAATATTAGTGGGGACATTTCAGTCATTATTCGATATTGGTGTGGACACGTCCTTCGGACCCCACGCTAATCTACGCCCATGCTTAACACATATGGTTAACACATCTTGTCATCACATTTGTCCGTATATGGTCCTTCTTCTTCTGTTTCTTGGCAGATGACTTCTTTTGTACTTATATGGTCCGATCATGGCTCCGATCTATGAATTTCGTCACAAGACAAGCCCGCAGTCTCGTGATTACCAACAAAACCGAAAGTAAGAAAGTCTGCATCGGCCTACTGCCCCATATTTATGTACTGCCCCCTGTAGGTATTTCAAAATGTATAGGCTAAAGGGCCTATCACATTACACGCGACATTACTTTCAATGGCTTGTGCGGGCAAGAATATATATATATATATATATATATATATATATATATATATATATATATATATATATATAGTACATTTACATAGTAAATACACAACATGACATGATGATTAAGCCAGCTATGCAATCTCTGAGACGTACTACTCTACGTCATGCATGCACCTGAGAGTATTGACAACATTTTGACAATTTTATTTAATGTTTGGATAGATCTAATGGCCTTGTGGTATGTGCATTGGGTTTCTGTGGGTATTGGGTTTCTGTGGGCATTCTGTGTGCCAGCATAAGACAAGAGCATCTTATTACACTCTACTTATATTACATACACTCCCTTCATTGTACGTCACTTTGGACAGAAGTGTCTGCTAAGAACCATAAACATAAACATTTCAATAGAGGGCCAATATCCCCCAAACACCGCCAGCCCACTCACACAAATGGACAGAAGAATTAGAGGTGCATACAGATGTTTAATGTAACAGTGCCATGGCAGGACACAAGAGAAAGAGAATACAGTACAGATACTGACCAATACAAAACATACTGTATGCATAAAGGACCTATAGATACATAAACAGAAAAGAACTGACCAATACAAAACATACTGTATGCATAAAGGACCTATAGATACATAAACAGAAAAGAACATGCTGTATGCTAAAAGAACCCAATGATAAGTAAACAGAAAAAAACATGTTGTATGTATACTTAAGTAAACAGGAAGAAACTTCAACTTTACCCTGAAATCAGACAGCATTTCTGTGTTCTTCATATTTTCAGAGAATAAATTAAAATATGTGGAATGTATAATGCTTATTATATATAATGCTTCATTTATCTTATAAATACTCATTAATGCATTTATTAATATAGAATATTAAGTGCAATATGTAGAGCAGTGGTCCCCAAACTACGGCCCGCCGACTCATTTTGGGTGGCCTCCTAAAACATGTCCGTTGTATATAGCATCTGGCCCGCATGGGAGTACGACATCGTCAAACTATGACCTCCGTAATTTCCCCCATTCATTCTCTATGGCGAGTCTTAACAATACATGTGAAATACTCTTTTTGTCCACTTGTCCTACCTGCAAACAATGTAAGAGGCTTATGCTGACTGCATCAGTGCTCAAAGTATTCTAAAAGTTTATTAATTAATTGTTAATAACTAACTAACTTCTATTCAAGTCATATTTCTGGGACTTTCTGGGATAATTATTTCTATTTTTTTATCCACTCGTTCATAGAGTTCACAAAGTTCTCATTAGGTGATTTCAGATGTTTTTACCAGCACTTCATAAAACTCTCATAGTTTTAGAACTTTAAATTATTTGTAAGATATTGCTTGTTCACAACTTGAGCTGTGTATCCAGACACAGAGTTCAGAGTTCACACATTTTGAATAAAATACTTTTGGGACTCCCTGCTAATACTTTTGGGAATGCTAAAGTCTTTTAGTATTATTTCATTTGAGCCACTTTTTACACTGATATGATATGATGGCAACATAAACACAGCTAACAATGGTATTAAATTGCAGTAGCCTATGATTAAATGTAATGGAATATTCAACTAAGGTAGCCTGCTGTTGTTCACAGCACTAAGCTATTTATGGTTACTGATACTCCGAGTCTCTGGCCCTCGCTTAGAGCCAGGCATAGTGAGCTGGCCCTCGGAAGAAAAAGTTTGGGGACCACTGATGTAGAGGATACAGTACATTGTCCAATCTTTCTAGACCAGTCTAAAAGTGCTATTCTGAAGGAATCAAAATCTATTTGGATTCTGTGCATTTGACTTTCAAATGTGTCCCAACCAAACTGTTTCAGGGCCAGGAAACTACAAACATTGGGAAGGTCAAATAAAGGAGACACTAAGTGGAAATACTGAAACGCACTCTTATCATAATAGTTTAAGAGGGACGTCACAGGCATTACTTTGACAACTACAACAACATATTGCACATTTCTAAGAGGTATATAAATTATAAATATTATATATATATATATATAAATATATATCTAAATACGGGGTTATATATATTCTACATATAATCCCATATTCATAACTTCATAATAAGAAATATTTCACATATTTCATATTTAAATGACCATCCACCCAATCAATACCATCATTATAAGCATAATCAAATCTTCAATCATTGCGACTGAGCAGTTTTTAATACACTTGGGAATTTTAATAAAAAAAGTTCCATCTTCAAATTTAGAATCTCAAGTTGGCCCTGTGAGTGTGCATGGCCACAAAAAGGCACTTTGGTATCTGATACCTGAATGACGCAGGCAGCAGAGTGGAATATTAAGAAGCTTATGTATACTTGTGATCATTAAGGCTAATAATTATACAATTATTTAATAATAAATACTGAAGTAGATCATATGGTACATATGTAACCTTGGCAGTGGCAGCCAGCCTTACAATAAAAGGGGGGAATTCGTTGGGGGGGAGGGGAGGGGGTGATCTAGATCTAGTAAGATATCTGTAATCGCGATAAATAATCAATCTCAAATCTATGGGTAAATGGGCAAAACATAACCAAATCATAACACAAAAAAAGAACTACATGGTAAGAGCTAGCTTTAAAGAGGTAAGAGCTTCAAAGGTGGGGAGATCCAGAGAGACACTTTTAACCTGGAGCTGCCCTATTCCCCCTTTGGTCCCACAGCACAGTGGCTACCTGATGTCCCTGGCAGGGGTCTGCTCATTCTGTGTGCTCACTGGCACAGCTCGGAGTCTGCTTCCACAGCAGTCAGCTGTGTCTGTCAATCCAGAGACACTTGGCCTGTAAGCCATCACTTATACTGCACATGACGCTGTGGCATGTGGTGCAGATGCTGAAAGAACTCTTTCACATGAGTAGAATTCCAAAAGCAGGTATTAATGCTGATGGACTGCCTTATTAGCACAGTGGCTATTAGGGATGTTAAAAAGTAACTGTTCAGTACTTTGCGATCATTTTACACAATAATTCTACATCTACAGTTGCCCTCAATTAGTGTGCTCACTGGTTTTGATTTCCACTACGGAGTTCAACTCGACTAGTGTGCTCACTTGCACAGCTTTGAGTCTCTGCTTCCACTGTTCAACACAAAGCTGTTCTGCTTCGCCTACAAAAAGTAGTACAGTAATTGCTGTCATAGTACGCTACCTTGGTCATAACCAGTATTACATTTCAGCTCTGTTTGTGTTCACGGGTGTTCAGTACCTGTATTTTGAGTATTTGCTTTCAAACTACTCTCCATGTTCACTACAGTGAATCAAAAGTTGGCATGCTATGCTATCTTGGTTATAAACTGTATTCATTTACACTAAAGGGTTGAACTCACTGTGTGCTCACTGGCACAGCTTTAAGTCTCTGCTTCCACAGCTCAAAACAAAGCTTGCGATTTTTCAACGGACTGATCTGCAACATCTCACACACACATGCGCTCACACACACACTTTCCCTCATAAAACAACCTAATCTGATATGTACTGTACTTTTGGCTTCTTGTACAAGGTACTAGTAGTTTCTCTCAAATAATGCCAGTTAGTAAGATTAATGTCAGTCCATGTACAGTCCAGGCCATCAAAGTAAAGCCTGTGAATAAAAAGCCTGTGAATCCCTTGTGTATTCCATTGTACTGGCATCATAGTCATCCCTTCTATTAGCGTAAGAAGACTTATAGTTTTTATAGTCCTGACACAGCCTTGGCAAGTTACTCCATCATATCCTCCTATATGCTGTTTACAAGTGTCGTATTATAACTAAGGTGTATGGTTGATTGTGTGACCGTTTTTTTCCATTTCAATGAGTGAATGTCGGATTGGTTAGTTGAATGTCTGGCTGAATGAAGAGGAATAGCTCTATAGCTATAATTTAACACATTAAAGAAAACAATGTGTACAGCATATTATACAAAGGAGCATTTGTGCAATGATTGAGTTTGATTATACTGATTGAATAAAAAAAATATATCACATATATAAATGTGATTGAATAGAAAATAGCTTATTTGGAGAGTCATGGTATATAAAGAGTTCTTCCATACTTACATCACCAAAGTATACAGTAAGCCCACGTAAGTGCATAGTACATTGAGCGTTTGACTATGTTATTCTAATGCTTTAGCTGTAGTTCTGTAGTTTAAAAGTTAAAATGCTTAAATGTTAATAGCTTATTTGTTATTCTATTGAGGACAGAAGCAGAAGTTAGATAGGAGGTCCATGGCACTGAAGGAGGAAGGCGGCATCACACTATCTTCTCACAGCTGGTCAGCTCTTTTTTCTCCGAAGGCTTTCCTGGATCCTCTCCTCTACGTCTACATCTATGGAATGGAATCATCCTATATTAGTTTTCCTTCAATGTTTAGTCGTGCTCATTTTATTTTTCTGGCATTAATTGTGTTGACTGGGTCACAAGTTGGTTGATACTAAGGTGCTAACCACACCACTGCATTGATTCACAACTCGGCTTCCGCGGCGATGAGACAGGATATGTTTTTGTGGTGAGATCCACCTTTTTATGTTGCTTCATATTGACAGTGTTTTGCACACTGCTTATGCGCTCAGAACGCCTCAAATTGAAAAATGTTCAACTCAAGGTGGAAAAGCGCCCGACGTCATTCGCCTTTTTTTTATGAAAACATTGCACCTCGCATTTTACAACCGACCAAGCGCGTCCTGTTTGAAATTGCACCCTTAAATTTGTAACACTGACATGTCGTGAAAGCTGGTGGGAAATTAAATAGTGAATGTTAACTAGTAGTAACTGTGGCAGTGTAACATGGCTGCCACAAGGATTCACCATAATATACTGCCCATTTAATGCTTAAAGGTAGCCAATGCAGTTGCAGATACTCCTGTGACTCTAGGACTCCACCTAATAAGGGCTCTAGGACTCCACCTAATAAGGGCTCTAGGACTCCACCTAATAAGGGCTCTAGGACTCCACCTAATAAGGGCTCTAGGACTCCACCTAATAAGGGCTCTAGGACTCCAACTAGTCGCCCAATACTTTTATATTTTTTACATTTTTTGTCACATACAGCAAACATCACCTCACCATCCGCTAGCTGCCTGTGCCCTGAATACACTTTAAAAACACACAATCTCTGTGGACAGCCCAGGCTCCAAAAATGGCAAAAAACAACCTGGTCCAGCCTGGACCATAAAAACTAACATAAACTGTTCCAGCCAATCACTGACGAGATGCGCGTTTAGGAGAGTTTCAATTGCACGGGAGGAAGGAGGAGGGAGTAGCGAGCTAGCTCTCTGTTTTGTTTGAACGTCAACAGAAGTGATGTTACGAAACATTGCTTAGAGCACTTATATGGGAAAATATTTAGGATGCCTTTAAGCCTCTCCCACCAACCTTCAAACTACCAATACAAACAAATTCTTTTTTTAAATTTAACTATGACTAAAGCTATCACTTTACATATATACACTGCCACTGGTCCTCTGAAACAGCATATGCAATCATGTGCACTTAAAAATGATATATTCAGTAATTATGAAGAAGAAAGTTGTTGTCTGAGGGCAACTTCCAATCAAATGACACCCCCTTCCCTTCTATGCTCGTTGAGAAATGGTGAAATAGAGCAACAGTATGTGGCCTGGTTCAAGCCACTTTGTTTTTTTGTTTCATTACAGAGTCAGGAATGTGTATGAGCACTGGAACCAGAACAGACCGTGAGAGTAATTCAGAAGGGTTTGACAAAAAATATACTGGATTTCAATAGCTGACACCAGGGTAAGGCCGAGACAGTTGCTACGGTTAGGCCGACAGGTGCAAACGACGTGCAACTTATGACAACAGATGCAAATCAACAAAACACGTGCAAATAGATCAAACACAACCAACTTAAGAAAACATCTTCATCTTCATTTGACAACACGTGCACATCATTTAGAAAACGCGCTGCAAATTCAGACAATGTACATTTCAAAAACGCACAACGAAATCCACAACACAACGGAAGTGTTACCGGGGGACACTTAAAAGTGATGAACACCTCTGAAAGGTGGCGAACGGTGTGTGACAACAACAGCTCCTGTTTAAAGAAATCTGGCTTGAAATGTAAGTATTTGGCTTTATCTTAACATTTTAATGGCACTTAAAAGTGATGAACACCTCTCCTTTACTGTCTGTACGTATGTAGTTTTGCCACCTATTCAGAGGTGTTCATCAATTTTAAGTGCCCCCCGGAAACACTTCCGTTGTGTTTCTGAATTGCGTGCAGCTCGTTTCTGAAATGTAGATGTTTTCTGAATTTGCAGCGCGTTTTCTAAATGATGTGCACGTGTTGTCAAATGAAGATGAACATGTTTTCTTAAGTTGTTTGTGTTTTGTCTATTTGCACGTGTTTTGTCTATTTGCACGTTTTTTGTCTATTTGCATCTGTTGTCATAAATTGCACGTCGTTTGCACCTGTCGGCCACCGTGAGTTCCTATGGTTAGGCCGAGACAGTTCTTAAGGTTAAGCCGAGACCGTTCCTTACTTACCCCTTCTTCCACCCCCAGATGATGACCAAGTGGATGACCAAACCCAGACTGGCCACCACAGCAGGAATGATTATCCAGGTCCACTTGCTGTCATCATGTGAGGCCTCACTCAGACCTGAGGGGATGGGGTCTGTAGTACACAAAGCCAACACACGTATTGCGTTTGTATCATGACCGCCTATATGAGCTTTTTATGTTATTTCCCATGAAGGTGACCGCTAACAGCAATGACAGTGACTGTAAAAAGAGGATGCAAGTGGCAACATACTAACATATTCACTCACAAATAATCACAGTGAAATGGAGTAAGGGTCTACATCTATACATGCAGAACACAACAGATTGTGAGACAGAAGATACACATCACTCACCTTTGCAGAAGACTTTTGTCTGTCAAAATAGATGAAATGGAGGAGGAATTATTAATAATTGTTCTTGAGTTATAGATTATTTTCCACTATGGTACTGCGTTCACAGTTCACTAAGCTACGAACAGTAATGAATATTTTCTTGCTTATCCAATAACATTGAACAAGAGAACCTTGGTGATTCTAATTCCTATATCAAGTCTATTTCAAATTATGCAAGGTATTTTTCACCATCATACCTTTGAGCAGCCCTCTGTGTAGGTCGTATTGGGATAATAGGCGTTGAGAAGCAGATAGTCTGCTGTTCGGTGAAGAACCACAGAGGGGTCCACATCGTCTTCATTGGCCACATTTGCATCCTGAACACAGACAGCGACAGAAGCACAAACAGCACGTTGTTACAGCCAGGCATATAACATGCAGAACTAGAAAATGTAATTTCGAGGAAATTACCAGTGCATGAAAATATACATACTGTATATTAACATAAAATGCAAAACAAACTTTTATTTGGAAACAGTTGGCAGGAGTCATAGTTGATAACAACTGACAGTTGAAATGTCTGAACAGTTAAATAGTTGAGTAGTTTAAATAGTTAAATTATTTAATAGTGAATTATTGTAGTGAGGACATTTATTTTGAAACAGTTGTGGGCAGAGGAAATAGGAAAAGAATCTGTAGTCTTAAGAGAACCAGATTGTATGCTTAAAGCCTGAGACAGAGTATATCGTTTAAAAGCTGAATTTAGATAGTGTAATGGATGTTGATAGACAGAAAGTTGAATGGATGTTGATAGGCAGATTGTTTAATGGATGTTGGTGGATAGTTTAATGGGTGGATGAGTGAATTTTTTGAAGAGGATGAATGGATAGAAAGTTGCATAGAATGTGCCTTATATCCTTGTAGAATGGAGACACAGAGAGTTGGCCTAGTTGAGCAAAAAGCAGTTGATACAGGTGCAATCAGTTTAACTGGCCCTTTGATGGGTCCTAGTTGAGCAGCTGGAAGTTGATACAGGTGCAAATCAAGTTAATTAGCCCATTGTGATGTCATCAGCCCAATGTTAAGTCTATGGGGGAAAATAAGCTTGTTTTTTATTAATATCTCAAAAAGTATAAAGTTTACAAAAGTGAAAAATACATTCCCCAGGTGTCCTTTTCAAGACCTACGTTACAAAGTTTGAACGAAGTTTCTACGTTAAACGGTTAAAGCTGAATTAGACGCAGAAATTTGGTGGGAAGAACAAGAAGAAGAAGAAGACGACTTCAGATAACAGAACAGTGCATTTGCATGCACTGTAATTATAGGAACACAACCAAGAGCTGTTCTTACATTAATGGCCCAGTCCACCCCACATTCTGGCAGCGCTTGTTCACTCAGCTGGTAAAGCGCTGAGCCGTTAGACTGCAGGTGTACCGTACAGTTTAGGGATGAGGCAGGTGCAGTCAATAAATAAAGCAACAGGAAACGCACACCTGAAAAGGAGAGAGAAAGAGAGGGACATTCTCACAAACCTGAATAAACAGGCCTACCAAAGCAATAACTATACAACATCTTTTTATTTAGTCCTAGACTGGATGTGCTGGATGTAGAAAAAAGGTTGTCTGTCTAATCTCTAATCAGAGTTTCATATTCAAATCCATCTTCAGGGATTTGTAAAGTGCTAAGACATTCAGTGTTTCAGAAGCTATTTAAAGCATTGCACAAGAGTCCACTCACTTTCAGACATAGCTGACACTAATTCACCAACCAACTACAGTTACTCAAGATGGTTTCCTCACGCCACCCAACAGTTCCTCTCCTCCCTTTCCCATTAGGCCTTTACCATTTCACTGTGTTTGTACAAGGTTAGCATCTACTGTACATCGTATGTCTAAGTATCTTATCTAAGAGGTTATGGTTTGATGGATTCTGTCATATTTATATCCATATTAGTCATGCAAGTGAATTTTGCGCTTTTGTTTTGATGTTTACTTGTTTTGATGTCTATACTTGATTTCCACCCAATTCTGCTAAAGATTGTTTCAGTGAGTAGCAGGTAGGCCTATTCCTAGAAAGTCCTTGTTTAACTACTTTAATCGCTATGCAAATACAATTGTAGCAGCAAGTTAACTAAGTGCTACAATTGTATTTTTCAGTCATGTTTGCGCATTCCCAGATGCAGACGCATGCCGTCAAAGTGCGTAAGCAGCATAAAAATGATGCAAGCAGCGTTAATCATATCCATCAGCTATTGAGTACTGCAAGCTTGCATACAGTCTTTGTTACATTAACATAATTGTGGCTTAAACATACATTCTCGATTATTTTATGGTAATGAATTAACCACCCACCTGCTCGACGAGCCATATGAACCTGAAATAAGAATAAGGAACAACTTCTTAGTTAGACAGTAGGCCCTAGGTTTAGCAAAACGTCTTAAAAGTCATTTTTAATGCATTTAAAAGACTCGATTGCGCACTTACCCTCCAGTTGTTGATTCTTCTCTAAGTTAATATGACACCTCAGGGTGGCAAAATATCCCGGAAGACGTGAGGAAATTCCCCTGCGACAGTAATATAGCAGCCGTCGCTCATACAAAGCAGACTTTTAGATTCAGATTTTCTGATATTGCGCAGAACTCAGAATGCATGGGAGAAAGAGCACGTACATTCTATTAAGCTACTAGATTTCCTTATTCACCCTTTAGTGTCAATCCCACCCACCAAACATCTCGTGATTCGATCGTAATAAGGAAACCGAAAGCACTAGACCAGGGGTCTCAAACACCCGGCCCGCGGGCCAAATCCGGCCCGCGTCCGGTCCAGTTCCGGCCCGCGACGTATGTCAAAATAATACTTTTCTGTTTGAAGTTGTGTGGTATTTGAAAAAAAGAACATTGCATTTTCAGAAAAAGCCGGCCCTCCAATCAGATGACGTTGGCAGAATTGGCCCCCAGCTCATTTGAGTTTGAGACCCCTGCACTAGACAGAGCCCAACACCCCCATTGTATCAACCTCGGTTGCAGTTCCATTAGAATTCCACTGGGGGTGATCGCGGGCGAGCGCAGATTGAATGGGGGTCTATGGGGCTAGACGGCTAAATTAGTCTCTTTCACCTGCTTGTCGTTCGCAGATTCTATTGTAGTTTATGCAAGTTCACTATGGATTATAGCCTAGATCTAAAGTTGAATGAACGAGTACTTATGTCCTTTTCATTTCTTACAGTTGGGTCGTTCTTGCCCACAACATGCTAGCATTGTGCTAATGAATGACATGGACATGTTTGAAAGGCTTTTTAGAACAATTAAAATACTTAAAAATATATATAATACTCAACAGTGTGAATTTATTCGCCTCCCCTTTCGAATGCAACATTCAAATTACTATACAAAAAAAATGATATCCCGAGGATTTTTTGAAGGGAATAGGCTAGCTCCGTAGACCTCCATTTATTCTGCACTCGTCGGAGAGCGCTCTCATTCCTATTAGACATTCTCTGACTAGTCATTATGATATTGTTTAAATGGGGGCAAAGAATGAGCCTATATGCTCCCCCTGCAGGTTGTATTTGGACAAGCCTCACTGAATCAATAGGAAATCCAGCTCGGTAAGGGAGATGGTGGGAATTTATTTTTTAATGGCACTCCAGGTAAAGTTGCCTAAAAACAGGTAAAACAAATCTTTTGGTGATTTATCGTAATCTCATAATGAAAACATTTATGGAAAACAACCTTGAAGAGAAGCAAATTTATTTTGAGAAACTAAAATAGGCTACCACATAAATAGGTCTATGGAGCCCCCCCGATGGACCATGTTAGGAAATTATATATATATAATTAATATATATATATATATATATATTTTTTTTTTTTTTTTTAATGAGGAGTTTATTTTTTGAACTTTCTATTACGCTTCCTCCCTCACAATCAGTTTTGTGTTCCCTTGCAATATTTTTGCGTTCGCGCACAATACTTTTGATTCTGTGAGAAACACCAAAAATTCGCGAGGGAACGCAAAAGTTATTGTGAGCAGGCCAGGGATGTAGTGGAGGCCTGTAAACACAGTTTATCCACCTCTGAAATTTCAGAAATAAATGTATCCACCTCTTATTAGAGTTTATCCACCTCTCAAGAGTTTATTCACCAACTGCAACTTACATTCAAAAATCACACTGTTATCCACATTCACAATATGTACACTCATCAACACTCAAACATGTTCTGAACGCCTTTTTTAAAAATAGCCTACCGCATGGCGCAGTCCACCTCATCGTGATAACAGAAATCATAGTTTACCCACCTCTTATTTTACCACTACATCCCTGATTGCGAGGGAATGCAAAATGAACTCTAAAATGATATGTCCACCTCTAAAAAATAATTCCCACCATGGTTCTTTGGGGGCTCCATACATAAAGAAATGCATATTCTTAACAAAAAGACACGTTCCTAAGGAGCCAGCGAAGGATCATGGTTAATTGGGTCGATTTATTTTTATTGAGGGAATTAATTTTTTCAAGATTCTATTGTGCAATATTTTTGGGTTCCCTCACTTTCAGTTTTGCATTCTCTAGCAAAAATCAAAAGTATTGTGAGGGAACACAGAACTATGGAGCCCCTAAGGGGACATGAGCAAAATAAAATCTAAAGTTTAGTTTCATGTGCTCACATGAAACTTTCATGTGCTCAAGTGAAACTTTCATGTGCTCAAGTGAAACTTTCATGTGCGCACATGATGTGCGAAAGTTTCATGTGAGCACATGAAAGTTTCACATGAGCACATGAAACTAAACTTTAGAATTTTTTTTGCTCATGTCCCCAAGGGGCTCCGTACAGAACTGTTGCGAGAGAACGCAAAAAGAGCTCTTAAAATAAATGTCCTCTAAAAAATACCATGGTCCTTTGCAGGCTCTGTAAATTCTGCTACTAGGTGATATCTTAGTTAATCACATTGGTTTTCTGCACAGCAATCTATACCAGAACAGTATCAACTCTTGTTGATATAATAATGACATTGTTGCAGGGTGGTTCCTTGTTGGCAGAATGGACAAAAGCGTCAGCAAAATACAATAACCATATATGTAAATTCTAACTTGAGCTTATGCTGTGTTTGTGTGTGATTTATCTGTGTGTCAGTGTGACAGTAGCCTACCTTGTGTATAAACAGTCACCAGGTTCTAATACCCTGTTACCCAGGAACCTACCCGTTAAATTAACCTGATAATTTCCTGTTTACCACTAGGGTCACACAAGTTGGTAGTCTGAATAATAGGCAGAGACGTGAGATTACAATACAAAACTACTACAATTTATTTAAAACAGGATCAATGTACATGCACTTCAATACCAGAGCAACACCATGTAAGGCTAGATTGTCAGGATCAATGTTTAAACTAGATTGGGCTTACCGTAGAGGGCAGATGTCAAAGCCTCTGAGGCGAAATCTGTGATTCAAACCACACTGCAAATCAAAATGAAAAGGTGACTTATCTAAACTAATTAACACAGCACACACAATAAGGGATAAACACCACCAGAGGAGAATAAACCCTCCAACATGCGCCCAATGTAGCCCCCAGCAGGAGAGACAAGCAACATACACAGGGAAAGCCCACTTGACAGTACATGCAGTAGAAAAAACAAAAACAAATGAGTACAAATAAGACAAAACAAAATACAGAGCAAAGCACAGAGCATCAATAGAGCAGCAAGCAAACCAAACTCCCACACATGCACACTCATGCAACAAACACGCACGTCCGCACTAAACAGGCCCAAGCAGATAGCCACCACAAGGTTAGCTAGCAATCATGCATCAGAGATGCAGCGATGGTAGGCCACAGAGAGAAGCGGAAGGCGCTCCACACAGCAAACCCCAAAACAGGAACAAAACAGCAAGGCCGTCACCACATCAGGATACCATACAGATCCTATAAGGAGTAAAGAGTCATTACTCTAACGTTATGCTTAATTTAGGTAAATCGAGGTAAATAAAGCTACAACCTACCATGCAACAGCTAACGTCAGATGTAGGGAGCCCGGACAGCGCAACACTCTGTGATGTTGCTGTAATTAACAGATAACGTAAACGAGTGGCCTAGCTATGCGATAATGTTTGCACACAGGAAGGAGTACACCTACCTAAGCTGGAATTGATGAGCACACCGGGGGAAAGAGCAGCCGTGAGAATATCCAGCCAGTAGTTTAGCAGCGACTTCTGTTACTGGAATGTAAACAAGTTCTGAACTTTCCGGCACATCAGTGCACAAACGAATGTTCATCAGACAAAGACTCAAGCCTACCTGGAGCAAATGGTGGAACAAACTACAGCCAAACGTCGGGGATAGGCGATAGGTCGGTCAGAGTAGTCCCTGGACAAAGCAGACGTCTGCCCTGGATAGCCGCGCTTCCTTTTTATGGAGCACAGCTGCCAATTACCCACTTACGAAGTAGGTGGGGCAGGAGCGAGACACAACAAAACCCATCACAATGCTCCAGGTAAGGACTTGTCCGGCTACATCAGCATCAGATCACAAAGAAAGGTCACCAAATGAGTGATTTTGTTTGAACAAAGCGCCCATTTACAAACTGATGAGGCATTTTTAATCAGTTTCTTACCTCTTCAACACATAGCCACAGACAAAAAAGAGAAAATTAATTGTTTGCACATAGAAGTTTAATATAACAAGGCAAGTCACATTTATGTACAGTTAAAAAAACAGTGGCATGACAGGATACCAATGTAAAGTAAAGCTACACACAGTACAGATACAGATACACAGTATAGGACAACTTGAATAGATAGCAAACACCCAAATTACCTTACTGTAATGAAAATAGCCTTATGCCATTTATAGAATATTTTTTACCCCCCCCCCCCCCTAAAAAATGATTGATGTCAGAGTTCATCAAATACATATGACTGTGTAACCTCCCTACGTACGTAAGTTAAGATACTGAAATAGAAGTTGGACAGGAGGTTACTGACACAATGAAGATGGCTGCATCACATCTTTATCTCATCACCCCTGCCATCGTTCAGCTGGCCCCCCTGCAATGGCTTAAGGTTTTTCAGTTCCTCTCCTCCCCTCTGGTCCTTCTGGAAACCTCTATGGGACAATGAAAAAATGTATTATAGTACAATTTTTTCCCCATGTATTCATTAATCTGTTTCATTTTTATATGGTGATCCATCCATGCCATGACGTGGTAAGATAGCGATTTCGCTGGATCTAAAAAAAAAATCAATCTAACTATAAATGTGACCATATTTAAATCCCTCTTTCACCATCACCATCACTCTCAAAAACCTTGAGACTAACAGTACAGTTAGTACACCCATTCCTATGAAACTGAGATATGGTCCTGTATGTCATATCATACCAAGCACTTTGTAATTGCCATAGGCCCTTTAACACTTAAAGGTACAGTCCATAATCATGAACAAAGGTTGCATTTATTTGATGTTATTTATTTTTGTTATTTTATCTTAATTAAAGTCATGGAATTTTACATCTGACTTAGAGTTGTGAACATTTAGCCTTGTAAGGATAACTTGTCTTAATGAGAACTGCTAACTTAACATAGCTCAGTTGTCTAAACTGAATTTTCCTTAGTGAAATGAGCTAATGATTTTTGAGTTCACTGTACTACCATGACATGAGTTGACTGAACTAACATTTTTTTGTCATAACAACTAATGATTTTTGAGTAAACTGTACTCAAGTGTACTACCATTATATGAGTTGTCCTAACACATTTCTTTTCAGCTATAACAACTTAAAAATTGATCGGTTTCCTAATTTTTTTTTAAGTAAAGCCAACAAATTACATTTTACAGTGTAAAATGTACACAATGTCAACATGGATGATAAGTGCCTGTCTTGTTTCTAAATATCCGTCTAGATGCATGATGACTCATTTACTACAACCAAATCTACCTAAAGTAACCAGAACCTGTTTGATCTCAACAGCCAATCAGATTACACTTACAGAGGACCGTAAGGGCAAGAAGTGCATCGGATTCCACCAGTGGACTCCGCCCTTCAGATGAATCAGTTCCTTACCCCTTCTTCTTCCACCAGCAGTGGACTCCACCCTTCAGATGAATCAGTTCCTTACCCCTTCTTCTTCCACCACCAGTGGACTCCACCCTTCAGATGAATCAGTTCCTTACCCCTTCTTCTTCCACCACCAGTGGACTCCACCCTTCAGATGAATCAGTTCCTTACCCCTTCTTCTTCCACCAGCAGATCATTACTGAAAGAGGCAAGACGACGACCGTCACAGCGAAGAAAGCCCTCCATATCTGCTTGTCGTCCTCATGTGGAGCTTCACTCGGTCCTGAGGAGACAGCATCTGTAGTACACATGGAGCAGGGACAAATGAGCTGCGTTTATCTTTTGGAAACTCCTGTTACAGCTGTGTGTCACTAATCCTTGTATGCTGAGCCTCAGAGGACTGCTATGGTCCTGCCCCACACTTTTTACCCCACACTGAAATTGCCACATCACCTAATCATGCCAATGAGGTATTCACCATGCAGGGTACAATGATTAAGCCAGTTAATAGACTCGTACAATAAATCCTGCACCATTCTACATTATGCAATCATAACATACTGCACATACCATACGTCCCTTTGAGAAAAGATCTAAGTGGTAATTCTCCCTTTCTCTTTCTGGGAATGTTACTGTTAGTGTGATTAAGAGTATGTGTCTAACAATAAGACACACAGTGAGACCCAACTAGTCGTGGTGCTTTTCCCCCCACAACACAAGAGAATAAACACAGGCCACATGGCCCTAGAAGCTACACATGTTCATCTGTTTTCATTCCATTTCTCAAAAAGTATGTACCACAATCAGTCTGATGTTAAAAGAGGCTAGTGATCTAAACATGCAGAACGATAGCAATTGTAAGGTACACAATTACTTAACATTGCAGGGGATTTCACAGAGTCCCTGTCAAAAAGTTGGAAAGAAAGAGAAATTATTTCATTGTATTTATTTTTTTATGCATTTTTTTTATAACTTTTGTTGTTGAATTGTACATTTAAATATGCAAAAATCGTGTAGCATTTTATTGTAAAAAATCAATTGTAACATTAAATAAAATCACTTTCAACATCATTATGCAAAGGTTTTTTACACCATCGTACCTTTGAGCAGTCCACCATGTAGGTGATGTTGACATAGTAATCTTTAAGAATGAGAGAGTCTGCTGTTCGCAGAAGAACTATAGACTTGTCCACATCGTCCTCATGGGCCACAACATAACCCTTAACACAGAGAAAACACACATTAACAGCAACATTTTATAGCCAGGCTTATTGCATGTATACTTTACATGTATAGGAGAGAGAAAGAGAGAGAGAGTTGTTCTTACATTGATGGCCCAGTCTGCATCACAGTTTGGTTGTGTTGGTTCACTGAGCTTGCAGAGAGCTGAACCATTTGACTGCCGATGCACAGTACAGTATAGAGGCACTGCAGTCCTAATTAACAGGCAAAACGCCAGGAACCATATACCTGGGAGAAGGGGAGGTGGGGTGTCAATAAAGTGAAATGTGATCGTCTTCAACGTTTTTCACGCCAGGGACCCCCAAACTGATGGAGAGCCAGAGCAGAGATCCCCCTACTATATATATGGCATACAAAATAAAAAAAATTGTAGATTTTGCGACTCCTCTGCTCTGCGGACCCCCTGGGGGTCACGGACCCCCTGTTGAAGACCTCTGTTGTAGCCTATAGCTTGCCGCGCTGTGGCGCCCCTGGTAGTTTGGCGCCCTGATTAATTGCCCAGAATGCCCATGCGTTCCGCCGTCCCAGGGTATGCACACACACACACACACACACACACACACACACATGCATGCACACACGCAGGCAAGCAGACACACACACACATAAACACACATACTGTAAACACACACACACACACACACACCATTCCCCCCCACACACACAAACACACACAAGCACACACTCACAAGTGAACACACAAACACACACACACACCCCATAATTACCCCCCCCACACACACAGAGACATACACAAACGTACACATGCATACTCATTTACATACAAAAGTTGCAATTGAGACAAATTGAGAAGCGTGATTTATTTTTGCGGTGAAAATGTGCAGGACATATTTTGCACCACTTTGCGGTACATCTACTTTTCTCCTCTATCTGTCCGAGGCCAAATTAATTTAAATAGCCTTTGCCCAAAGACGATTTTGAGATCTCGAATAGGCTACCTCCATCCCTGATGACAAATGAAACGTATTAAATTAAAATAGAAATATGCCAAATATGTCACCGCTTTTTCCACCTGTAAACTAAAAGTTATTTGAAATTAACATACTGTATTAAACTCATTGGTAGGTGCAGCAAATTAATCATAGTAGGCAGTAGGTGATTGTTAGGGCAGCCGTGGCCTACTGGTTCGCACTTTGGACTTGTAACCAGAGGGTTGCCGGTTTGAACCCTGACCAGTAGGCCACGGCTGAAGTGCCCTTGAGCAAGGCACCTAACCCCTCACTGCTCCCCGAGCGCCGCTGTTGATGCAGGCAGCTCACTGCGCCGGGATTAGTGTGTGCTTCACCTCACTGTGTGTTCACTGTGTGCTGTGCGTGTTTCACTAATTCACGGATTGGGATAAATGCAGAGACCAAATTTCCCTCATGGGATCAAGAGTACATACTGATGGTAGGACTATGTCAAAGTTAAAAGTCTAGGCCAACAAATCGCTGTGAGAGTAGTCCAAGTTAAATACATGTTCCTTGCTACTAAATTTGAAAACAACTCACCTCGACGAGGTTTCATTCCAAGTTGCCTTAACATAGCCTAAGGGTTCAGCAAAAATCAAGTCGAAGGAAAGAGAAGAAGCTAGCTGTCAATTCTCTTCTGTAACTTCACATAAAAATATTTGATTTTTGTTATTTGCAACTGCAAGCAAAGTCTGGGTTTATAGGTTTATACAAGTAGCCTATATGCCACCTGCTGCGCCAGCCGGAAAAGGAATGCCTGGCAGCCAAGTCAGCACCTATTTTATATTGTATGGTCAACATATGAATGACCTAAATACGAGCGATGAGGTAAAATACAATTTCGTTTTTCCCCCACTGCAGGCGCTGTATGGTAAGGCTGACTCAAGGTGCTGCCATGCAGCAGGTGCTCACGCCCTTTCGGGGGTGGTAACATTATACATTCCTCCTGGCAGACCAAACATTCTATTGTGCAGCCCCGTCTTAGAACAGCTGATGTTAAAGTGCATGGCAGGCAAGTCAGCACCTATTTTATACAGTCTATGGTGACATACAGTGGGCAGTGGTAGTGTAGTGGTTAAGGAGCTGGGCTAGCGTGCAGTAGCCTGAAAGTTGTCGGTTCAATTCCCGGCTTCCACCGCTGTGCCCTTGAGCAAGGCACTTAACCCCAAGTTGCTCCGGGGACAATGTGATCCCTTGTAATATAGCTGACATATGTAAGTCACTTTGGTCAAGAAGTGTCTGCTAAATGTAATGTAATGTAATGTAATGTAATACACGTGAATGACCTAAATACGAGCATCGGGTGATATGGATACACAAAAAGCAAAGCATTACGATGAGGCAGAATAGAAGAGCCTGTATTTGACCCACACGTATGCCTTTGATATATCTAATTAGAGCTCTCCTCACCTGAATACACCTAGGCTACTCCTCACCTGAACCTGACCTGAACGCAAAAGACAAACCAGGGCCGGATTATAGGGCAACTGGACACTTTCCCAGGGGCACAGGACCAGTAAGGGACCCTGGGAAGTCAAAATATTATGTTCGATCATGTTACAAAGGCAGTCCGCACTTCCCTAATCATGTGCAGATTTGTGCAACCCGTTCGATCAAAATATTATGTTAAATCACGTCAGAAACAGTATCTGTAGCTGCCTGCACAAATGCCGCCTGCCGTCAGCTTTGACACTGACACGGTTAGTGAGTGAGGGCGAGCTATCACGTCGAAACATTTCATAGATAGATTAGATAGCTAGATAGATAGATAGATAGATTACTTTATTGATCCCCAAGGGGAAATTCAGGGTCTCAGCATACAGACATCACACACAACATGCACTTACAGCAGAAAAAAGTAGTTAAAAGTATATAATATAAAAACACAACTAAGCAATAAGAACAGTAGAAGATGAAGAATATACTAAAATACAAATTATACTAAATAACACTAAATCTAAATCAAGTCTAAAAACAGTATCCACATAGTGGGTGATTAATCATGAGGCACTTGCAATGACTGAGTCAGGGACTGAGCCTGTGATTCTCTGTGCATTGTAAGGTAAGGTGCTATATATAACTATATTAAGTAAAGGTATAAGTGTGGCCACAATCCGGCTGTGGGATGGAGGGAGGGGTTATGCATATGTGCTAATATAGCACGCAAACAGTGAGGCAGTAAGACAGTGGTAAAAAGTGGCTAGTGGACAGACAGTACCCAAACATGGAGAGGGTGGAGAGGGAGACAGAAGTTCTTATGCAGCAGTGTCTAAAAACCCTACTGGTCGAGTTTATGCTCATTTGCTGTTGCAGGAGTGTTGGTGGTATTGGTGGCACTAGGTTCAACGGTGTCCGAGTGTGGAGAATCCCTCTTAATCGAGCAGTTTGCGCACAGTAACATAGTTTGACGCACTCATATGCTCTATCACATTTACAGAAACTAGTTGCAGATTTGAGATAAAAGAGTTTGACATACAAGCCTTAAAATTTGGTGTGGTCTGACCAGAGATACCAATTTCAGATTACCAATAATCTATTCTTATTTGACTCTTCAAATCCAGAAAAAAGACTTGCAAAATGTTGTCTTTTAATCTTTAAAGCCCTGCTAACGCCTGTGCACAGCTTCATGCCAAGCTGCTACCCATTCAATGGGTGGGCTCGACAATTAGCCTACCAAGGCACTGACCACTCTAACTTAAGGAGTTGTTGCACTCAGGTATACCTCCTTGCTGTGTGTAGAGGTGGCGGTGGCCCTCTACCTCGCCCCACATGGCCTGTGGGCCAGTGGCAAGCCTTCCCTGCTGATGAAGCAAAGTGGCATCACTGTTTCTCTCTTGCTGAGAGGGCATACGTGTGTGTGGGGCAGCCATGCCGAGCACTAAACACCGTTATCCCGGCCTCGGAGATGTCTGACATGCTCACCGAGCTGCAGAGCGCTCTGGACTTTGCTCTTCGTGCCGTCATACTCGCCGTTGGCCGAGTGCTGTGTGTGGGGCTTGCTGATACATGTCGGGCAACCCCCCCCCCCCCCCCCCCCAAACACACACACAAACTATATTTTATAAACCCACTTCTGGTTTCTCCAGCCCCTGTGGATGCACTCATGTCCGGAGAGTTCTGGCAAGCTCTGTGAACTCTGGCAAGCACTTACTTTCACTCAATTCTACAATTCTATGCCTCACCACTCACTTCAGCGCTTGGCGGGCATGCACAGAAGTCCTACCCGCTGCTCCCAGCCACCCCTCCCCCCAATCACCTTGCGATCTTGAGAGAGGAGATCAGTGAGTTGGCCGCAAAGCATCAGCCAGTCCCTGTGGAGGACAAACAGAAAAGGTTTTACAGCAGATACTTCATCATGCCGAAAAGAGAGAGTGGACTTAGACCGATATGCCTCAGGCACCTGAATGCTTATTTGAATCAAATACCTTTCAGGATAATTACACAGCATCACATACTGAACAGTGTCTAGTGGGGAGACTAGTTGGTCCTCGTCGACCTGAAGGATGCATTATTAATACCGCCCGGCCCAGGCACAGGAAGTATCTGCAATTTTGCATTCTAGAAAAAAAGTTTTGGAGTTCTCCCATTCAAGGTCCCTAGCTCTCCGGTTATCATGTTTTAAGAGATGTATGTTATGTCTCCATGACATGGTTTTATGTGTTTCATATTGTGCTCTTATTTTGATATGACCGCTGCTGGTTTCCGGTCTGGGTGTTCGTTTAAAGGACCGGTTGCTGGGTGTTCGTTTAAAGAATCGGTTGCTACAAAACAGTTTTTCCAGCAGAAGTTGACCAATATTCTCAGTTATTACAATGCAACAAACAGTGTATAAAAAGCATTTTAAAAGACAAAACCTTTACTGTAATGACGGAAAAGATGCATAGCCTCCCTGCGAGTGCTTTCTTTTTCTGAGGTCAAGCACAGGTCCAACCAAATAAACAGTCTCGATGGGCTGGACATAGAACTGAAGGACAGAATGCTCAAAACATTGGTAACACTTTGCTTGACGGTATCTACATAAGAGTGACATGACACTGTCATAACTTGTCATGGCAAAAACCGAATGACACTAACCCTAATTTGTCATGAAAAAAAAAAACGAATGACACTTGACAGAAGTGAGTAACGGAAGCGTTATGTCATCAGAGCCGGACAGTAATGGAGTAGCCTACATTTACTTGAGTACAGTACTTGAGTACAATTTTGAGGGATCTGTACTTTACTCGAGTATCATTTTTGGGGAGTATTCATGACTTTACTCAAGTACATTTGAGAGGCAATTATTGTACTCTTTACTCCACTACATTTCTATCCATAACCGTGAGTACCCGTTACTTCTTCTAAAAAAAAAAGGAAAAAAGAAAAATCTCAACCCTCAATTTGTTGTTTCCCTCGTGTGTGTGCGTGATTGGATTGTGCAGGCGCCACTGATTGGGACAGCCTATCAGTAATCACGTTCAGCTTTCCGGCAAAGTCAACTCCACGGTCAGATTTAGATAAGAGACGAAACCATGGACGAAACAATGGATGAAGACGCAGTAGGTCCATCCCGGGAATGTGCCTACCTGTGGCCCCACCTCGCCAGACTATTTCAATTTTCTGAACAAGTTAATGATAGTTTTCGCTTCAAGTGTTTCAATTACAAAATAGTATTTTGTATTTGAAAAACGTATTTTATATACATGTATTAGAAATACTGCCCATCCCTGGCAACATGGTAAAAAGATGAAAATGACTTGATTTTACTTTCAATTCCTTTTACATTCTCCAAGCTATTAACATTAACATTTTTCAAAACTCCATGTAGGACGTTTCTGTACATAAATGTAAGCACTGTGGCAGTAGTAATGCAATATTTAGAAAATGTAGGCTACTCTTGTACTCTTGATACTCAAGTACTTTTAAAAACAAGTACTTCAGCACTTTTACTTAAGTAGACATCTGACTGTTGTACTTTTACTTGTACTTGAGTAAAATTTAGCAAAGGGTATCTGTACTTTTACTCAAGTAATGAAGCTGTGTACTCTGTCCGCCTCTGTATGTCATAAACGTTTATGACTTGTTTATAATGTTTATGCCTTGTTCATGACAGTGTCATGCCACTTTTATGTAGATACCGTCAAGTAAATTGAAACAAAAACATCTTTATACATAATTCAAAATGTATGTGAAAAATATCATCAACCCATCAAGATATCTGCTTCACATCAGTGTATGGACATATTCTTTTCATTTAAAAGGACACACACACGGACTATATATGTTATTTATTATAATGCCTTTCATACACCAAAGTAATTCAATGTGCTTTCACAGAAATGCAAAGAATAGTAACAGTAACAAGTAAAAGCAAATGACAAATGAAATAATTGTCTTTAAAGGCAAAGCAAGACAAGGCAACTTTATTTGTATAGTGCATTTTACACTCAAGGCAACTCTGCTTTGCGATCTGAGAACAGATAACAGCATATAAAAACAATACAAGCATGAGGGACAAATACAAATGCAAAAAGGAAGGAAACACAGCTCTGGAAAAGATTAACAGACCACTGCACATTTTCCGTTTGTCATCCTACGGTTGCTGGGTGACATTTGAACGAGTTGACGGTCATTCAAATTATTAGTGGTCTGTTCATTTTGAATATGACCATCAACTCATTTGAATGCCACTCAGCAACTGTAGGATGACATCTGCAAAATGTGCAATGGTCTCTTAATCTTTTCCAGAGCTGTACAGAACTAGCCAGGATGCCAGCCAAACTTAATTCTGCCCACAGCATTTGAGGTCGGGAAGTTCGGTCTGGACTTGTTCTGTTGTGGAGCGACTATGCCCGAACCAGAGCGGTTCAGACCAGAAAAACTCCTGAACGGTTTTGTTCAGAGCTGAAAATGCAACAGTGTTTGACAGAAAACAGATGTAGGTTGCTAGTGACAAAATATTAGCTTTCAGTATGGTACAATGTCTTTTTGTAAATGACATTTAATTACAAAGGGTTTTTTATTCATTCCAGTGTTCCCTAACAAAAACGCTGTTGCTAAAAGGTAGACATTTATATTTCGCCATTGCGTCTGTTGTAGAAGATATTGAGCATTTTAGGGGTTAAACATGTTAAAATGACGAGTCAACATAAGTTGAGCTGATATGAAGTCCAGTAAATCATATATCCAATCAAATTTATCCATTTATCAAGTGTATCAATATGTCACAAGCTAGAATGTGGTTGCTAAAGGCTATAATTCGGCTGTACAAGACCAGAGGGCAATATAACGTGTGTGTGTGTGTGTGTGTGTGTGGTAAATGGACTGCATTTATATAGCGCTTATATAGTTCAACCATTCACATACACACCAATGGCAGAGGCTGCCACGCAAGGCCCCCATGCTCATCGGGAGCACTGGGGTTAAGTGTCTTGCTCTAGGACACAGGGTCAGGAGGAGTTGGGCTCAAACCTTCCAGTTTCTGAACGACTCCTCTACCTACTGAGCCACTATACTATTCTGTGTGCATTCAGTATATTGTATATTATTATTTTAATATCATTATTATGATTATCATTATAACTATCTTTATATTACCCCATTCTCGTGGGTGAGACTATGTCCTTCATGAACAGATATCTATAAGTCTTTCAAAAGCATCTACGGCTCACTGATTTCTCACATTTAGGGCCCTACTGTATCTTACACCCGGCATTTTTGCTAGTTTGTGGTCAGTGCAATTAACATTATTCCGCCATGCGTCCATCACAAATGAACTTGCACACCCACAAGCTTGTCTGTGAAAAAACATAAGCATAGCCCCAGAGACCCGGGTTCAAGACCGGGTGGGGTCACTGCTTTCCCTTCGCTACACGCTTGTAAAATGAGAGGACTATGTTTTCATAAAAACGTGAATGGTGTTGGGCGCTTTTCCACTTTGAGTTGAACTTTTCTCAATCCGTAGCAGTCAGGGCGCCTCTGCAAAAACGCAAGGCGCAGCAGGGGCACAAAATTACTAATATATAAATATATAATAAATTACTAACTACTAATAGTGCTGATAGGACCCATACACTGCAGATCAGGACACTCCATTATAATATACACATTATATTTATACATTATATATTATATTATGATTATAAGGCTATCATTCTTTCTTCATAATGTTTTCTGTATTCTTGGGTCGTTTTCACTTATTTTTACGAAAATTGTAAAAAAATCATCAAAGACCACAATGGTGAGAAAATCATGTAAGGTCGCCCATAATACCTCTACACAGCACTCAAGTTAATGATTGTTCACCACCATATGAGTCCATCCTAAAGTCAAGCATAGAATAAATGATGAGTAATATTTTAAGGAAAAATACTCAAAATCCTCTGATTGCTGCCTCTTAAACTAGATTATGTTCTGGTTGGCTTGCTCCTCTACAACAGTAAACAGAATATCTTTGGCACATGGACAAAACAGAGTGCATCTTGGGCCTTAGGGAACACTGATTGGCATTTTTTCACCATTATCTGACATATTGACCAAATAACTCATAGATTAATCGAGAATAATCAACAGATTTATTGACTATGAAAGTAATCATTAGAGGCAACCCTACAATCCTCCGCATGACCACAATCCACACAAACCAAGTACATCCTTTGTCAGAGGCAAAACACGTTATTTGCTCCAGGCTCTTAAACGTTGAGGTCTAAAGCCCATAATGACACTGTATTTAGTTGCAAAACAATGCTGCCAGGGTAAGAAACCAGTAACATGAGCATCCCACAAGATCCTCCTTTACCTGTATGTCTCCTATCATCATGTTCACCATGAAAGACCACCATACAGCACCTTTCTTATGCATCTGTCAGCAGAGCAACAGTATGGAAATGCTAAAGTCGCCTTGTTCTTGCCATTGTAAGCTGAAAGACTTGACTGTGAACACAAAAAGCTCAGCAGTTACATCCGGTCGTGTAATCGTTGGTGTAAACTATACCTACATTCCATTCATTCATGAAGAGTGTCAGCGAGAGAAACTAGATGCTCAAGTATAATATGACTGTCACGAGATTGTCAAGAGATTGATGTTCATTTTGAGTCACATATTACAAAAGTTCAAACTGATGAACAAATTACTGAGGGTACTCCATCAAACACAAAGTATGGGAATGTAAGGTAAAACGCTGTTTACGTGTGCAACTGTGATTCGCTAGCGATTGTTGCAAACGTGTGTATAATGGCAGAGCCGGTGAATAAGCAGCGAAAACCCTTGACGGAAGATGCAAAGAAAAGGAAAAGAGCTTCAGACCGAGCAAGGGCTCGCACACGCATCGACACGTACAGACGCTAGGGGGAGCTTCATAGAGAAAAAGCACTCAGGCTTGCCTGATGTCCCTTTAATTACAATCTGAATTTGACTTAAATCTGAGTAATGATATATGCAGAAGTGCAATAATTAAAGTTCCATCAAAATGATTTTGAAAGCGCTACTTTAAAGGTCCAGTATGTAGAAAATAATGGAAAATAAACTGTAACCATTCCAAAAATGATCACCATATGTTGTCAGAGAGTAAGGAATGGCTTATTTGACAACATTACTCTAACCCGTAAAACCCCGTAAAACCCATTAAAAAAAATGAGTTACGGGGCGGAATCTCTTGGAATTTTCGTTTATGTTTTGAACGATTAATTCTAGAATAGCGTATTAATAATGGGCTAGCGCGTCTTCCTATTTGGGTTGCCAAATTAGCAAAGGCCAACATGAACGCCTACGAGAGGCAGGCACATTTCCAAAATTAAAACAAGAAACAAATTAAGTGGACATCGGAGAAGCTTCCGGATATGGTGACGTCTTCATCAAACGAAGAATATCAAGTCTGACGCAGAGCTGGCCATATTTCTCCACAACAGGTAGCCTAGGCTAAACTTCATCTGCATCGCTAACTTCAGCTAAATATGTTACGTTGGTTAGAGAGGTATTTTTTGTTTTCACTGTTTCCGTAATGTGTAGCTGGGTCATGGTTGGAGATACGTTAAAGCAGCTGCAGGTCAACTAACGTTAGCTAAGTCTTCATTACATTTGGCAACCCAGAAGAGGCTCGCGTCTGGTAGTCTTGAGAGCGTTCACCAGTGTTTTGATTTTGGCCTACAGAACGTTCGGTAACAATCCTACAAATCGCACCTTTAAGGTAAAACAAATCTTTAGGGCTTCTTTAAAAAAGTTGTTAAGACTGCTGTATGTCTATGTGCATGTCTATATCAGCAGGGGGTTGTATGTTCACTTCAGACTCATCTGGGTTGTTCATTGGCACTAAAACGAAAGCTTCCTGCTGCTGCTGCGGTTGCTGCTCCGGTTGCTGTCCATTTGGTTCTGGGATTTTCTTGCATCTAAAACATGTGTATAGGCAATAGTGTAATCAGTCTATTAGCATGTGGTGAGAGTTTAGAGCTATAAATTCACTTTACATATACAAATTATGAATTATGAATATTACGGATAGGGTTATTGACATTCTACCCAGTGTACAGTACATGAAACATTTTACTAGATCAAAGTTTGGGCTTTGAATGAGTAGTGAGAGTAATAAGACTAGTTCTTTAGAACATGATAATATGGATAAGGAATGCTGATCGGGGCCACATTCTCAGGAGCGTGGCTATACCATAAGTCAACTCTTTGACTGCTTAAAGATTCAGCCTTTATAAATTACAGTTTCTACATTCCATTTTCATTTTATATTCACATAATTGTGTTTATATACCGTTTTATGAGGAGGACAACAGCCACACTGCCAAACAATGTAACAAATATAGCGACAAATATGACCCAGGGAAGTATGGTCTTCAGTGGGTCACCATCTTCATTATCTGGTGGTCTCTCTGGTGCCCCTTGTGAGTCTCCCTTATGATCTGCAACACGCATACAGTACATAGACATTCATTTTGGATACATCGTTTAAATGCAGTGGAACGTCTTCATGAATATACTGAGTTTACTTTACTTGTGTAAATATTTCCTGTGGAAAAGAGTGTCTCTGCTTTGATATCTTTGATGTGTGTTTCTTTTATCTGCATCGTTTGTTATGGTCATATGACCTGATGTCACTATAAAAGTGAGCACCTCAGTAGGTTTGAATGGAAAGCTTTGGTCAAAACATGTTGTCGTTTTAATCCATGTAACAATTATAATAAAATGTTTAAACCAATCCTTCCTTGTCCTTACCCTCCTTGGAGTGCCTGCTCTTTATCCGATCATGTAAATAAAATTGACTTATATTATAGTGATCATGGTGACACAGTAACACCTCACAATGCATCTTTCAGTGAATCCATTTCAGATCATTTTAGCAGCCCAACATTCTTCATAAACTTGATTCACTACATTCATACTGTAATACCTTACCCTGATTGGTGGGAATTGATGGGGTAGAGGGAGATGACTTTTCACCTGCAAACATACACGCACACACACACACACACACACACACACACACACACACAAACTCTACGCATTACATTTCATTCTTAACTCTCTTAATTTAATTCTCCCATGTGCGTAAGGGTAAAAAAAACTGCGTAGCTACGCGCATTTCAGTTGTTGTTTTAAAGGGCGTGAATTCTCCCCTTCGCTTAAATCTGTCATTTACGAGCAATAGAGGGAGTTACATGTTTTATTCATCCCTGCAGGGTAAATTCAGATGTCCAGCAGCCTTGTGTTGTCTACCAACAAGCATTCACACTGCTATACACTCATAAAAACCCTGATGACAACAGTTAATAAAATAAAAAGAGTCCCAAAACAAGCTTCTATCATTAGTAGTAAATAATTAATGCACTTCAAACAGGTCTGTTATGTAGTCTTATGGCGGCCGGAACAAATGACCTCCTGAACCTCTCAGTCCTGCAGCTCATTTGCTGATACACCTTCATGTTTTCCCCCATTACAGTGTGACACGATGGCATATTTTCCGGACATTACCTTATCCATGAGGCTACATTGTTAAATAGTGAAAACCCCATTATAATCACCCACTCTGGATATTAGAGCTTACCGACTGTGCATCTTCAGTTTTAACTTGACGTTAAGTCATAATGCCATAGCCTACCTCGTTCGAATCTGTCCATTCTGTCCGAATCTGACCAAAGTCAAACATACATTTGCACAGACGTCTGTACTTTTGTTGAGCAGCATAGTTTATATTCGCCTGTCTCTTGATTCGCTTGTAATAGAGGCTGGTATTGTTATGCCAGTCTCTCTACTGTATTTGAAACTGCAGGTGTCAGTCTACAGCTTGGTTAGCATCGATACATTGATATTATGAGTCAGTCTACAGCTTGGTTAGCATAGATACATTGATATTATGAGTCAGTCTACAGCTTGGTTAGCATAGATACATTGATATTATGAGTCAGTCTACAGCTTGGTTAGCATAGATACATTGATATCATGAGTCAGTCTACAGCTTGGTTAGCATAGATACATTGATATCATGAGTCAGTCTACAGCTTGGTTAGCATAGATACATTGCTATTATGAGTCAGTCTACAGCTTGGTTAGCATAGATACATTGATATTATGAGTCAGTCTACAGCTTGGTTAGCATAGATACATTGATATCATGAGTCAGTCTACAGCTTGGTTAGCATAGATACATTGATATTATGAGAAGCAGCTGCCATTGAAACTTTCTTTCTCAACAGTGAGTTTTTAAATTATGCATTTACACACCTCAAGCACGTCTAGACTCTTTATAAAAAAAAAACTCAAAGCAAAAGTGAAATTTTGTGAAGCCAATTTTTTGTTAGGCTGTGTAATGACACACCATATTACTGTAGGCCTGCGCTATTCAGTTCACCATGCTTACGTTCAAAATCAAAGACTGGTTTGTGTTCTTTCTGGAATTCAGAAGGTCAGTGAGAAAGTCCACGCTCCACGTTTTCATATCAGCCTATATTAACGAGGTGGTGGATCAGTCTGGTTCTATTGTAAATAAATCACGCCTCTTTCACAAGGCCGCCTTGATTTCGAACTTGTGGGTGTGGGGAAGCGGGAATGGGAGAGTACGCGTAACTGAAAAGTTTGTAACTGAAAAGTTCGTAACTGAAGCGCGTAGAAAAACGCTTACGTGCGATTTACGCACGAATGAGAGAATTACCCCCATTATGAATTTATGAAATACACTATAAGAATTTCAACAATTGTTGTTCACGTGAATAAATGTAAATCATCCACATAAAAGAGTTGGTGTAAAACTAAAAGCCAAGATAAAACTTACATGGACAAGGAAGATCCTTGGCAACAAACTGCAAAACACAAAGATAGACAGACAGACAAACACACACAAACATACACATAACAAAATGTAAAAAAAGACATATGTGTAATGGCATACAAATGACATCATTGGATGCACAGAAAATGGTTACGTGAGTAATGGGGAACTTACACCCTTCTGAGGGCAGTCCACAGTCACTACAACAGAGTCCACATGGCTCTCCACGTCAACAGCCGCAAAAGACGCATTCACAACAGGAGGTAGAAACCGCATGGCATCCTTCTTTTCTGGTTCTTCGTAATCATAGTGGGCACACTCTGTAGTCTGAAATATGAAACAAGAAAAACAAAAAGAAACTGAATTATTCTTAAAGTATTCATTTATCATTATCAATCATTTTAAAGGAGAAATCCAGTGAGTTTTCACATAAATCTCCATTTCTCAAGGTCACTGAGTACTGTTTTTAAAAAAACAACAAAAAAAAACATCGGTTTTACCTACCTCAAGTTGCTACAGCCAGCAGCTAACACAGCTAGGCAGCTACAGCACTACACTCATGCCCCCAGAGTGTAGCGCTGTAGTTGCCTGGATGCATTAGCTGCTGGCTGGAGTAACTCAAGCTAGGTAAAACCGATTGTTATTGTTTCTTGTGACCTTAAGAAACGGAGATATATGTGAAAACTTGCCGGATTTCTTCTTTAACAGGGGACAGGTGATGAGGAAGTCATGTTAAAGATGGGCACCATGGTAATGAGACAGTTTCACTGATCAAGTATAGTCCCATGGAGCCAAAAGTCTATTACAGCATATTTGTGGGAAATGTGTGCCAAAAGCTGGGTGTACTGTAAATGTGTGTGCTATTTTGATACAGCTACACCTACACAGAAAACCCTCTCAAAGCAGTGGTACGGATTTAAGAAGAAATCACAATCACATGCCAATCACATGTGGCTCCAGAGGCTGATGGCTCAGAAATGATAACAAGCCGTGGCCCACTGATTAGCACTCTGGACTTGTAACCGGAGGGTTGCCGGTTCGAGCCCCGACCAGTGGGCCGCGGCTGAAGTGCCCTTGAGCAAGGCACCTAACCCCTCACTGCTCCCCGAGCGCCGCCATTGTAGCAGGCAGCTCACTACGTCGGGATTAGTGTGTGCTTCACTTCACTGTGTGCTGTTTGTGTTTCACTAATTCACCGATTGGGTTAAATGCAGAGATCAAATTTCCCTCACGGGATCAAAAAAGTATATATATATATATATACTTATAGATGTCAATTGTGGTGTTGTCACAATACCAAACGTATGACTTCGATATGATACCATACTTAAGTAGCCTATCTCAATACAAATACTGACACGATACAAGAAAAGTTAGACATCAGTAACAGAAGACCAGAGCATGGAATCTTTTTGGAGTGGGGAAATTCAGTGGAAAAACAGATGACCTTCTTTTTAAATGATGATTAAAACCCCATTCTTAAAGTACTAACAGTAACAAAATAGGATATTGTATCATTTCTAATTTCAGGGTATCGTGATACTCCGTGATGTTCTGTGCATCATGCAACACTAGTCAATTGGTGTATTTTTGGTGTATTTGTCCTAAAACCTCCATACGTTGCAGGTCCATGCAGTGGTGCAGTAATCCGTTGCCTCATCAACTACATCCGCCATCGGTGGAGAGATGTGATAGCGGTTAAATCCGTCCTGTGGGCTGCACACACACTGAACCTTCTTCTGTGCTGCTGCCTGTGTCCCAGTCACACACCATGCCAAGCACAATACAACTGAGGGCACAAGAACACAGCTAGTCATATGAACATAGAAGAACAGTGATCCCCTGGTGATTTTCCTGGTAACAAATGAACATAAAACTATACAAATAAAACATGACCGCCGCTCAGTCCTGCACATTCTCTCTGCAGAAATACATCACGCTTGGCAGTTTGTCTCCATGTCCTACTCCATCCCCTACTCTGCTCTTGAAACTTTTGTGCATGTAAATGAGCATGTGTGCGTTTGCTTTTGTGTATGTGTGTGCTTCTCTCTGTGTGTGTGTGTGTGCATGTACGTGCGTACGAATGCCTACATGTCTACTGTGTGTGTGTGTGTGTGTGTGTGTGTGTGTGTGTGTGCATGTACGTGCGTACGTATGCCTACATGTCTACTGTGTGTGTGTGTGTGTGTGTGTGTGTGTGTGTGCATGTGTCATTATGTATCTTTGTGTGTATTTATGCATGTGCACTGCATGTTAATGTGTGTGTGTGTGTGAGTGTGTTCATACCTGTGTGTGTCTGTGCTTATGTGTGTGTTTATGTGTGTGTGTATGTCTGTGCTTGTGTGTGTGTGTTTGTGTTTTTATATGTGTGTGTGCATGTATCTTTATGTGTGTGATTATGTGTGTTCATGAGTGTGTGTGAGTGTGCATGCATACTGTACAGTCACTACATGTACATATATCAATTTACTGTATGGTCCCCTATGAATGGAATTCCACAAAACTTGGCCTGCATTCAGAGGGTGTCATAATGATCCTACACTTCAAGTTCTGTGCAGTTTTGAACCTGTCAGCCAAAGATACCTGGGATTACAACACCTCGTTTTTGCTTTTTCATTTTTAACTAGGTTGCACTATACATCAAATGAGTTGTTATGTAGTAGGGGTTATGGGATGGGTTGACATGGCCCCTGGAGGCCAACATACAAAAATGGTCTTCCTAGGCCCTACAGTTCTTGAGATATTCACAGAAAACTGTGTCTGGCCATCTACAGGCCAGTTGGTATCCAGTCACTAAATTTACATATAAATTAATGTATTGTATGCCCCACCCATGAACGGAATTTCACGAAACTGTGCATGCATTCAGAAGGTGGGTGTCAGAATGATTCTACACCTCAAGTTTTGACCATGTCAGCCAGAGATGCCTGCGATTACAACACCTAATTTTTGCTTTTTCATTTTTAACTAAGTGCCACCAGAGCCTATCTATAAGGCTCTGGGTGGCACTAAAGGCTTAGGCTACACGCGTTATCCACGAGTTATGGGATGGGTTGACATGGCGCTGCCAGGCGCACTGAGCGCCTTCCGTTTTTGCATAGGCGGCTGGAATTTCCCAAATCGAATGTCCGACTAGTCCACTGGGCCCACGTCATTCACAGTTTTATGAAGACTTTATATTAGTGCACCTTGTGTTTTACAAGCGGCAAAGTGCCCATGTGATCGCGCCCTATATATGTCACTACGCCGAGTCTACGCAGAAGCATTTGTAAATCAAGTAAGCTACGTCAGAAATTAAACTATATGCCAAACATCTGGTGTCACCGTGCACAAATGCGATTTTTACAATTACGATTTAAACAATTCAATTAGTTTACGTTAGTAGAGCCTTTTCAACCACTCGTTTAAGTTATTAAAATCGCTGTTTACCGAGATATATGACCTCGTCAGTGCCACCCATTGGACCAACCATCCTTCGGAATCTTCTTAGAGGCATAGAAAGAGAGAGTTTCGGCGTCGCCGCCACGCGATCAAGAGTTCCAAAAAAAAAACCCTGAAAGGCTGAATCTCAGGACGGTGGGATGTATTTCTTGATGGTGGAATTAAGTCATTGACTACTGACCAAGTGATGTAAACTAAAGCCCGTGTAAACTTCAAACACTTCCATAATCCGTAAACGGAGTGAGTGTCGTCACTCCTGTTTTTTCCACCGCTCTCGAAAGTGAAAGTTTTGGACGAATGAGACGCTCAGATCTGTATGAATGTAAGGCATGTTTGTATTGTAAGATTCCAGTGTATGGAAATATTCCACTCATTTAAAAGGACACAAACACACACACAGATAAAACCTCAGAATTGGCAAACAAGCCTATTGCTTATTGCAGGTCCACAAATAAGCATTAGTATAATAATCCAAAATATTAAAAAGTAAGTATAGAACTATGAGAAACATAGGAATATAAAAATGTAGCCTACCTTACATAAAAGTAAAGCATAAAATAATTGCATCAAAATCGAATACAAATAATATAAATAATTAAAATACTTAATTAATCAACCCTGAGATAAAAGCAATTGGTGACATAAGATCTAAACATTTCACAATGTTCTTCAGGTGATATAAAGCTGATGTAGATATTTCTTTCATGTGTCTGTTGAAGTTTAGATTGCTGCCAATTAAGACACCAATCTAACCTCTCAGTCAAATGATGTCTGCAGGCCAAGTATTTGAAGGACATCTTTGCAAAAAACATTGCAGGGAGATACTAGTCTGGAACACGATAGTTTACTAGCATTTCCTGCCGAATCAGCAACGAGAGAGGATGACGCTATAGATTTGAAACTGAAAGGGGTTATGTTAACCCCTGCTTGAACTGCGGTGGGCGAGACACACACATCTGATCGCAACAGCTGCCCAGCCTTTAACAAGCGCTGCGTTGGCATGAGCCAACTGATCTGTTCTACTGTGAAAGTGTGGAGACGTCAGCCGAGAGGGGGGAAATATGAGAGTGTAATGTATTATCCAGGGCTATTCTTCTAGACATTGATCAAAATGCCCAAACTGAAAATAGCCATGTAGTTAATCTTGTGGCTTATGACGGTGAGTTTATAAGAACTATTGAAATCACTAATGTAAGTGTGGGACACTACAGTTCCATGTTGTGGACAGCAACATTTTGTGCATCTCAGACCAAATGTGCACACTCTCCAACAGGAGGCCCCAGAGCTCACAGAATATAAAGATCTGTTTGTGGCACTGTAGGCAAACTACCTGTAGTGTATCACATGCACCTGGACAATTCTGTGCACCCCATATGTGCCACCAGACGGGTGCCGTTAGCCATGACAGACAAAATCATCGAAGAGCTCAGCAGAATGACTAAGTTAGGAGTTATAAAGCCTGTTCAGGAGCCCACTGAGTGGGTATCGGCCATGGTGACTGCATGCAAGAAAGATGGTAGCATTAGACTGTGCATTGACCCTGTCCACCTCAACAGAGCCCTGCTCCGGCTGCATCATCCCGTGATAACTGTAGACCAGATGGATGCTGACATGCCAGGGGCCAAAGTGTTCAGCATCCTTGACGCAAAGTGTGGCTTCTGTTCTGGCAAGTGTCACTCAGCGAGGAGTCATCAAAAGATGACCACCAATATGACCCCAGTGGGTCGCTATGCCTTCCTCCGCATGCCCTTTAGAATATTCACAGGCACGTAGTGAGGTCTTCCGGAGGGGCATGGAGCAACTTTTTGAAGGGCTACCTTGTGCAATTGTGGTCGATGACATCTTGGTCTGGGGCCGCACTAGAGACGAGCATGATTTGCGTCTCCGCCAGGTAATGGAGCCATCAATCTCAAACTGAATCCTGACAAGTGTCATTTCCGAGTATCAGATGTCTCGTACGTAGGCCACCTGCTCACTGATCAGGGCATTAAACCGGACCCTGCCAAGACTGCTGCAGTGCGCCTGATGACTCCCCCGGAGGACAAGCATGGAATCCATTGATTTCTGGGCATGGCGAACTACCTTTCCAAGTTCATCCCGGGCTACAGTGAAGTCACAGCACCCTTACGTCAACTCTTGCTTCAGGATGTGGGCTGGAACTGGCAAGAACACCACACAGCGGATTTCCCCAAGCCCTTACTAGCCCTCCGGTACTCCAACGTCCATCTCCCAGTGGTGCTGTCACCTCCAGGGCCCTCACAGAGACTGACACCGGATACGCACAAATAGAGAAGGAGCTACGTACTTGCCCTTGTCTATGCCTGTCAGAAATTCCACAACTACATATGGCCGGCCTGCGACCGTTGTGACTGATCATCATCAGCCTCTCATCACTATCTTGCGAAAACCGAATAGCATCTGCACGTCTTCAAAGGATGATGCTTAAACTACAGCGCTACAATCTCAATGTGATTTATAAAAAGGGCAAAGAGCTGTACATCGCAGATGCACTCTCCTGTCTCGTGCATACCTGCTCTCCACTGACCGGGCTGAAATGGATGAGGACTATGATGTCATGACAGTGGAGGTCCTCTCATCAAAGAGAACAGAGGAGCTCAGACGAGAGACATTGGCAGACCCTCTGTGCAGGCGCTTATTAGATGTCATCACTACCGGCTGGCCTGACTCATCAAAGACATTGTCGCATGACTTGAGGCAGTTCTATTCCATGAGAGATGAACTCACAACTCCCAGCAACCTGCTTGCCTTGCTCCATGGTCAGCGTTTCATCATTCCCCATTCGCTGCAACGCTACTACATCAAACAGCTGCATCAAGGTCACCCAGACCTCAAGGCTACAAAGCGCAGGGCCAGAGAAACCATGTTTTGGCCCAGTGTCTACCAGGACATTGAAAGTGAAGTCTCTAGGTGTGCCCCATGCAATGCCCTTCGACCACACCAAACAAAAGAGCCCCTACAGCTGCATGACATACCCGACCTGCCCTGGGCTCTCACGGCAGCAGATATTTTTAAATGGGGGGGGAGAGAACATCTCCTGCTTGTTGACTCCTACCCTGGCTGGTACAAAATAGACCAGCTCCCTAACACAACCAGTGCAACCATCATAACCAGGCTGAAACGCCACTTTGCCACCTACAGTAGGGAGCACCTCAGCAACTTATGACTGACAACGCGACAACATTCACAAGTAGAGAGTTCCAGGAATTTGCCAGCACATGGGACTTCTGCAGGACTAATGGTAAGACAACCAGGGGATACGACAGGCTAGGAACAGTGCTAGGGAGAGCACAACAGCCCAACAGTTATCAAGTCCAGGCTGGAGATGGCACGTATGTGAGGAACAGACGCCACCTGCTACATACACCTGAGACCTACACCCCTCCCACGACAGTGGAGGCACCACCATGTACCGTAGATGAACCGACAACAGACCCCCAGCCTGGTATCATCCAGCCGGGGGCGGCACAGACACAGGAACCTGTCATCACCCGTTCAGGGAGGTTGTCAAAGCCCAATTCTCTTTACAAAGACTACACTACATAAACATGACTATTTTTTTTTTTGCATACACAAGACACGTTATGGTTTTCTTTAAAGTTTCATAGGCTATTCTCATTCTCAGTTATAGGCTGTTCATGTACCTCTCACAGCAGCCTGCAGCTCCTTTTGGCTAAAAAAAAAGGAAAAGGTAAGAGGTCGGCCCATACAAATGTATTTCTGTTGATATTTCTGATGATATTTTGGGCCTTGTGAATGTTCTATTTCTGTTGAGGCTGTGCATTGTATGCTTATACACCCCCATACATCCTGGTTACAGTAGATAGCCTTGTAAAAGCATAAATAGTTGGCTATTCTAACCATAGTTATTAAACAGATTATTTTGACTGCTCTCTGTCTTTAAGAAGGGGGATGTAGATTATGTTAATAGTTGACCTGGCAACCATCCCTAAATCCTATCTACAGGAGATGACGTTAAGGGGTCTAGGGGAATTGTGGGTAGAAGGTTTTTGGAACGGAGAGCTACCTGCATGTCAATAAACTTACCTCGCTTCTACAGCGTAATCGTTAAGTGTCTGATTCCACACATCTACAAACAGATACACAAGTTAAAACTGATGAACAAAAGAAATGAGGGCGCACCATCAAAGTCAAATGATGATAATGTATGGTAGAACAGCATGACTCTCTTGGCAGACATCAACAATAGCACAGCTGAAAGAGATAAAAGCAGTGACGTATTTGAAAATTCTATGCTATGCTACTCATGAATATGTGGCAGATCAGTTTATCTCTGCTGATAGTTAAAAAAAAAAAAATACAAAACTTATTTAAAATATTTAAAACTGCAGAAACCCATATGCTGCTGTTTTAATTACAATCTGACTTGAATCTGAGTAATGATTGTAAGATTTCTACTGAAAGCATCTGGAAATATATGCATGAGCATGACAAAAAATAAAATACTAACAAGGAAAAATGTGAGGATGTTAAGTCTATTCTCCGTCTCTGTGTTCTCTGGCATCAGACAAGGGGAGGTCTTCATCTGATTTGGTCTGCGCTGTTCTCTCAGGGGTCGTAAGGGGAGGTCTTCATCTGATTTGGTCTGCGCTGTTTTCTCAGCCCTCAGGGGTCGTAAGGGGAGGTCTTCATCTGATTTGGTCTGCGCTGTTCTCTCAGGGGTCGTAAGGGGAGGTCTTCATCTGATTTGGTCTGCGCTGTTCTCTCAGGGGTCGTAAGGGGAGGTTTTCATCTGATTTGGTCTGCGCTGTTCTCTCAGCCCTCAGGGGTCGTAAGGGGAGGTCTTCATCTGATTTGGTCTGCGCTGTTCTCTCAGGGGTCGTAAGGGGAGGTCTTCATCTGATTTGGTCTGCGCTGTTCCCTCATTGCTACCCTTCCCTTCAGGCTTATTGGTTGGTTGGTGTTTGTAGCTAAAAAAAATGAGTATAGGCAACGGTGCAGTCAATATATCAGCATAGAGAAAGTTTAGAACAACAAATACCTTGTTTTTCATATTTTTAAAAATAGATATGGATAGGTGCTATTTACATTACATTTGATGTACTGTATATGAAACATTTTACAATAAAAGTAAGAATGTTAATGCTGTAATGAGTAATGGTGTGTGGGTAAACCTTAGGTCAACTCTTTGACTGCTTAAAGATTGAACATTTATAAATTACACTCACTAGTTTTTCATTTTTATATTCATACAATAGGGATTTTATACCGTTTTATGATCAGGACAACAGCCACACTGCCAATGAATGTAACAATGGCAGATACGGCAAAGGGAAGTACAGTCTTCAACAGGACATCTTTTTGATCTGGTGGTGCACTTTTTGAATCCTCTGTGTGATCTGCAACACATACACAGTACATATGTAGATACTCATCGTTTAGACGCAGTGAAATGTCCAGATCTGAGGATATTGATTTCACTTGTTTTCTGTAAATATTTCCTGTGGAAAAGAGTGTTTCCAATTTATATGTTTGATGTGTGTTTCTTTTGTAAGCATCTCCAGTGGCTTTTGTTAAGGTCATATAAGCTGATGTCACTCACTTGCTCTTTATCTGATCATTTAAATAAAATCGACTTATATCTGCTTTCATTAACACCTCACAATGCATGCATCTTTAAGTGAATCCATTTCAGATCATTTTAGCAGCCCAATGTTCTTGGTAAACTTGACTCACTACATTCATACTGTAATGCCTTACTCTGATTGGTGGGAATTGATGGGAGAGAGGAAGATGCCTGGTCACCTGAAAACACACACACACACACACACACACACACACACACACACACACACACACACACACAAACACACACATACAACCCTGCACATTACAACTCATTCAGTCATATTCTGAATTTATGAGATACACTATAAGAAATTTAACAAATGTTGTATTTTCACATGAATAAATATGTCAATCATCCACATAAAAGAGTTGGTGTAAAACTAAAAGCCAAGCGAAAACTTACATGGACATGGAAGATCCTTGGCAATAAACTGCAGAACACACAGACACACAAACATACACATAACGAAATGTAAAAAAGACATTAATATGTAATGACATACAAATGACATCATTGGATGCACAGAAAATGGTTAAAGTGAGTAATGGGGGACTTACACCCTTCTGAGGACAGTCCACAGTCACTACAACTACCACGTGATTCTCCATAACAACAGCCTCAAATGACGCATTTACAACAGGGGCGGCAAACACCATGGCATCCTTTTTTTCTGGTACCTCGTAATCATAGTAGGCACACTCCGTAGTCTGAAAAGAGAGAACAAAAAGAAACATATTTATTAAGTATTAATTAAATTAGTGGACATGATCATTTTTTTTTTACCAGGGGACAGGTGATGAGGAAGTCATGTTAAAGATGGGCACCATGGTAATGAGACAGTTTCACTGATCAAGTATAGTCTCATGGAGCCAAAAGTCTATTACAGCATATTGCTAGTTTGACACACCTAAAGAGATTTTGACATTGATTAAATATTCAAAACCTTCTCAAAGCAGTGGTGCAGATTTAAGAAGACCTCCATACACTCTTGCCACACAATGCTAATCACATTTGGCTCCAGAGGCTAATTGCTCAGAAAGTACCTCAATACCAATACTGACACAATACCAAAAACCTTAGACATCAATAACAGAAATATAAAATAAGCCTAGAGCGCAGAGCATGGAACCTTTTTTGGGTGTGGGAATTCTTAAAAAAAAAAAAAAATAAATATATATATATATAGCTGCAAGCAGCAATGTGGGGGCCTAGCAGTACTAGCAGGAATGGCGTTGCCTTGGCATGGGCAAGCACTCAGCAATTTTGATGGCAATTGGATAAAGAATTATAGTGTTATAGTGAGTTATAAGCTCATTTATTTTACTACAGCGCCGCTACAGGACAAATTACAGCAATTTCTGTGCACGTTCTCACAATCAAGTACCGAGTCCCTGTACCAAGTTTGGCTTTAGTACATCAAAGCGTTGCTGAGATACGAGCTCACTTCTTGTATTGCAGTGCCCCCTACAGAGGCCAAATGATGCCAATTTCCTAGTGCGTCATCACAATCAGGTACCAAGTCCCTGTACCAAGTTTGGACTGTGTACATCAAAGTGTTGCTGAGATACAAGCTCACTTCCTGTATTGCAGCACCCTAGAGGCCAAATGATGCCAATTTCCTAGTGCGTCATCACAATCAGGTACCAAGTCCCCTTACCAAGTTTGGACTTCATACATCAAAGCCTTGCTGAGATAAGAGCTCACTTCCTGTTTGGCGGCTTCATCGCCATATTTGATTGGCTGTCTCGTGAAAAACGGATGAAATTTGTGACCGCTGAAAATTTAGTTTAGACTAAATCCAATATGGCGGAGGTCCAATATGGCGGAAAGTGGCGTGATAGGGGTCACTGAACTCAGGTCAGTCTAAGGATTCCAACGGTGCCTGATTTGCGAAAATCGGACGCACTGTTTAATGGTCACATGCATGAATGCGAGTCCAGTTTCGACCCATTGGTGGCGCTAGAGTGTTGGGCATAGAGTTCTGTAAATTGGTGAGAATGATCATGGGACAGTCCTGAATCAGTGTGGCGAATTTTCAATTTTCGGCCAAATTTAGACCTGTTGGTGGCGCTAGACGGCTGGGTTTAGAGATCGGTAAATTAGCGTGAGAAACTTTCTGCCAAATTTCAGCACTTTTTAGCCAGGCGTTCTATGGACTTCCATAGACTCCAATGGCAGAGGAATAAATAATAGGAAAAGCTAGTAACTCAGTGGGTGCCTTCGCAGCTTCGCTGCTAGGCCCCCCAAAAACAGAAGACCTTATTACTTTTTTTTAAATCATCATCGGCCATCAGTCATCCAGGGTTTTTAAAAAACTGATTAAAACCCCATTCTTAAAGTACTGACACTAGCAAAATGGGATATTGTATCATTTCTAATTTCAGAGTATCATGATACTCTAATGTTCTGTGCATCATGCAACACTAGTCAATTGGTGTATTTTTGGTGTATTAGTCCTAAAAACTCCATACGTTGCAGGTCCATGCAGTGGTGCAGTAATCCTTTGCCTCATCAACTACATCAGCCGTTGGCGGAGAGATGTGATATTGGCGAAAGCCATCTTGTAGGCTGCACAAACACTGAACCTTCTTCTGTGCTGCTGACTGTGTCACATTCACACACCATGCCAAGCACAATACAACTGAGGGCACAAGAACACAGATAGTCATATGAACAAAGGAAAACAGTGTTACACATTATTGTGTGTGGAGGGGGTTGATAGCAAGACAGTGGATACGGGTATGTTCAAAAGTTTTTTTTCTGTTGACAGACATTGTGACAGTATAAAGAAAACAAAGGCTTTTACAGCATTCTGCAAATGAAAAATGGCCGATATACAGTAAAACACCCCTTGGTCAGAGCTGTGCACCACTGTACATCTTTCTATACATCCTGGCGTTTCTGTCTGTCATGTCACATCACATAATATTTATATATGCTAGACAGACTATGACAACTAATTATGACCACTAGTTCAACACATTTGCATGTGATGACAAGCGATGAAATAAGGCCAATTTGTCTTATGGGTAGGACTTCAGCACGGAACCAGTATAGTGCATTTTGACCAACAGGACATTAGCAATTGAAAATTAAAAAAAAAAAAAAAAAAACATACAAAATCAGTTTAATGGATGTACTAAATCATTGCTATTTGTTCAAGATGGTGAGAAACTGCTTTAATGATGTGCACAAGTGATTAGATGATATGGAGCTTGAACAAACAGTTTGTTTCCATTCTGATCTGAGAAATGCACCAAAGCAAAAGAGAAAAACTGTAAGTAGGCCTACAGGTCATGTAATTCCTCTGCCTCTGCAATGACACCAGCACAGTAGATGGCGCCAACCACCACTTTTGAGATCAGTAGCTTCAACCAGCTCCTGATCATGATCAATGTTACCCTGGATTTTCCAGGCTAGAACAATGTAACAGTAGCAGCTGGTCCTAGCTGTGCAGTACAAAAGAGTGTAGATGTAACTATGGAAAGTTCTATTGAGTTTCACCTCTTGTTGCTTCTGTACTCTTTGGCAGTATGTATGTATGTTAGAGAATTTCTAATTAGCTTAATTGCTAGCACACTCGACTCCCGAGGTCCTGCTGTTGGGTGAGTGCAGGGCTGAGCCACACGGTTCAACACATCACAGGTTACATTGGTGCCGTGACCCAGTTCGGGAGTGAGGTTTAGGGGGGTGAGTGTAATGATAGCCTGCTGGTCTGTAGCTGTGCAGTATACGTTGTGTAAACCTCCCTCCTGATGTCTTAAGAGATGTGCTACTAAGAAGGCTAGCAGCCTGGGCTTTTAGCTCAATTGCTAGCACATCTATCTATTTTATTCTTAGTACTTGTTTAATGTTACTGCTAATTGTACATGTACACATAACTGTACATGTTGTTCATACATTGTTCATAGGCTTACTACATAGCCATATTTATTCTGCTCTTTAAAGGTATCTGCTAATACACTGCACATATTTATATTTAATTTATATTAGGCCTACTGTAAAACACCTTCTGTTAACCAACTGTATGGGCTAGGCCTGCTACTGCCTAAACTAACGTTGACAGATTCATAAATGCAAAAATAATGTTGCAGTGCAACCACATGTAATATGTTGTGTGGTAGAAATAAGCTCAGAGAGGGCTAGATCTCTGAACTGTACTGGCATGGCAGGAAGAAGCCACCGAACTGGAAGTTGCACCAAATACTTACTTTGCAGACTATGTTTGACACCTACAGTGGTGTGGAACACACTATTTTGCACACAAGTGCAGCTTAGAAGAACAGAGTATGTTTGAACTGTATAGGCCTACATAAACAGTCAGTTAGTCTGTAGAAAGTGAGAGTGAGATGCTGTAGATACTAGATAGAGAGTGAGATTTTGTAGAAAGTGAGAGGGATCACCCTGCCATCACATACAAATCACAGCTCAACAGTTACCGCCCACTAGCCTAATCGTAGCCTACACACAATAACTTTCATGTCACTGACAGCAGAGCTGCCAATTCTCCAATCTCTTGAGAGTGAGATTAATTCATTTGAGGGTTGGCAATATGACAATTTCAACCACTAACACAACATAGTGAATAAATATAAATTCCGATACAAAATCTAAGACCATAGGCTAGGCCTACATATTTTTGAGAATGTGAGAGTCAGTAGCCTACAACAGGACTTGATTTCCATGCGTAGGCCTAATATCTGACACATTTTTCAAAAATGTATTTTCTACCTAAAACGTCAACCACCCAAGAAAGTCCACAGGCGTAATATTAGAGCAATACCAAAGATCCTTATCCGTCTCTGGCAATACGTTCCACAAAACAAACGTTAAAACAGCAACGCCTTGAATTTCCTATAACTTAGTCAAATAACTCTCTTGGCCTACCTGTAGTCCTTACGTTACATTCTCCTAGGCTCTGTAACCTATACAACAGGGAATTCCCATTCCTATGCATCGCCATCGCGATATGAACTATTTAGGCTACCTGGATGAAGGAAAAGAGATGCACAACTCCAAAACCTGTCAGGTAAGGCAGGCGACACACCCTTAAGAACCCGGAATATGGGGACGGCTTTGCTTAACTATGGGCACTCTGAGGATGTGTTGCATATTTTGTTGTTGAAAAATATGTTTTGCTGAGGTACTGATGGAAGCCAGCTGTAAACACCAACAAAGTACTTTTATGCATGGCATCATAGGCCACTCTTGTTGATGGGTAATAATATAATTTCATGCTCCTCATGATGCATCCTCCCATAGGTTACGCTGGACTGTCCTTTACAAAGGGAAAACAGATATTATCTTATCATAATAAATTGTAGCCGGCAGAAAGTTGAATTCAGACTACCATGATGTTAAACGATTACTTAAGGCACGTTGGGGGCCCCAGGCAAAAGGAACTTACATGATCCACCCCCCAGCCAAGGCTATGTATCTTGAAGTTCCTGTATGTGACAAACTTGATGTGTGTCGTAAATACTGTATCTTAAACCTCAAGTATGCTGCTAATGAGGAAATAGAATTGTTATTCAGACAAGGTGAACCTTTCCTCATTATGAAATGTAGAAGGGGGTGTGAAAAGCAAGGGAATTCAAACACACTTGTTGTTAGGCCTGGGGCCTGTTGCACAAAAGCAGAATTAAGACATCCGGGATAAGTTACTGAGCTGCGCTCAATGAATCCAAAGCAAGAGGCGCACAGGCTTAATTGGTTGCACAACGAGCAAGCCAGGATGAGCAGCCACGGATTCATCAAGCCAGGTGAAACCTATCCTGGATAAGTGCGCGCTCACGGCTCCCTCAAATAGACCCCGCCACCGATCACAGATTCACCATGGCAACTAGAGTGGCTTCATTGCTTCTTCTACGGTGTGAAGTAGGTAGCGATAGCCTTTTCACAACAGCAACAAACAGCAACACCTCTCAACACCTTTTTTTATTATGATGCACATTATTTATAAACATGAGATATATCTTTGTTTTCTAATAGAACAAAATATACATAACCCTTCCTTTTAACATACATATTTACAAACAGCAAGATGGGATATTCTTCATATCTCTCTCTCTCTCTCTCTCTCACACACACACACACACACACACACACACACACACAGCAGGACAAGCCCAAACTTGAGGACGGCCACATGTTTTGAAACAGTTAAACATGCTCCAGTGAAATCCTCAGGGAAGCTGCTTCCTGTGACTCTGTGGACCGGGCAGGCCGCTCTGAGGTTCCTTTCCCATCCGACTTCCCAGCATTCCCACATCCACATTCCTGTTTGTCTGCAAGCTGCATGTCAGGATTTCCCCTGACGAATCCAGCGTTCAGTGTCAGAGATTCATTCATTTATTTTTTTCCACAGCTGGTCTCTTCCCAGGGACTACAGCAGAATATCTTCCTGGAATCTTAAGTTCGTCAGCCACTTAACACTTGGGCTCCATCTTCACGAGGAAGTAGCTCATGTTCTGGAAGTGGACGTCCAGCTTGGTGAGGTCCTGTGCTGGCGAGGGGTCATGCTGGTCCTCCTGAGAGGGACTGCTGCTTGGAGGACAGTCCTGGACTTTTGTCTTACATGGAGGCAACTGGAGAGGAGGGCTGGGAGGTGGGGGAGTGACACGCAACTTTGCCAGTCCCGATTTAAAGTGTATTTTGTGTCTGAAAGACAGTGTGAATAGATTCCAAATAGATTATCGGGTTTGTCTCAAGCAAGGGAGAGTCGTTTGAATGGTGAACTGAACTGAGTGCAAGAAGAAGAGTCTACCTGATCACTTGTACAAACACCAAGATAAAGATGACCATCAACACACAGCAGCCCATTATTGAAACCATGTGAGCCAACATGAAGCCATCATCTATGGGAGGTCTGTCCACTGCATCTGTGAGAGAAAGCGAGAGACCAAGACATTCACCCATACAGTACATAGTCTTAAGGTGTGGTAACAATAAATAACACTACCAATACACTTTTGATTACAATAGTTAAATGGTATTATACATAACAGCACATTTCTATCAGGTAGCATTAGAATAATGCTATAATTTAATAAAACATTAAAATAAGTCAGTGCTTTGCTATTATCTTAAAGGTGCTCTAAGCGTTGTTGGGTAACGTCACTTCTGTTGACGTTCAAACAAAACAGAGAGCTAGCTAGCTACTCCCTCCCCCTCCCTCCCATGCAATTGAAGCTCTCCTAAACGCGCTCTGGAAAGTGTGCTCTGGAAATTCACAATTTCGTCGCCGTTTAAAAAAAAAAAAAAAAAAACATAGTCCATTATTTCTTTTGAAATTGAAATGAAGTTGTATGTACTGGAGTATGTTTTTTTTTTTTTTTTTAAACGACGACGAAATTGTAAATTTCCAGAGCACACTTGGCAATCGACTCCTACGGACTTTCCCCTAAAGATGGCAGCAAAGATGGCAACATTTCCGGAAAGGGACTGGCTTGATGAAATTCATTCTGGACTCTCTATCCGACCACATAAAGACCTCGGGATACTTCGGTTTGGCTTTAGGGACCCTCTACTCACTACCACGTAAGTGTAATGTTGTTTGGAACTGTAGAAGAGGTATAAAAATAGCGTTTTGTAGCGGCGAAATAATATGCCCTTCTCACTTCCACGCTAACGAGTTTTGACTAAAAACGGTAACATCGAACTTTCTCAAAACACATCCGAATGACATGATTTGGATGTCAACTCAACGTATGTACTCCCAATCCGTAAACTGATCTAAAGTGCATTTTACTCCGGATAATTCCTTTAAGCCAGTGAGTAAATGTCTCTTTTTATCCCTAAAGCCAGTGAGTAAATAGTGTTTTTGCTTGCCTGGATTGGAGGACTAGATGCATAGATGCAAGATAGCAACCAGATTTGCTCTCAGTTTTTCAGATCAGTGTTTTCCTTGACAAATGTTTGTAATAATAAAAATCAAAATACAATACTTCACTCTAACTTACAATACTTCACTCTCACTCTAAAGCAGTGTTTCTGAAACTTTTTTTCTGGGGACCCACTTTTTAAAAATGACAGACTATCGCGACCCAACTCGTGACTGTGGTAGTTAACAAACTAGATCAGTGGTTCTCAAACTTTTTCTTTCATTCCCCACTTTGATCAAGGGGGCATTCTCGAGCCCCACCTGTGTGGTTGGGAAATATTTTTGAAATAAACTTTGCAGGGATGTGATGTAGGCCTACTGTTTAATACATGGGATCACAAGAGTGGCTCCCGAATCAGACGTTTCAGCGATTTCGCTCAGAAATCTCAAAGGCATAATAGGCTACTGTCGCGATCGAGGCGCATGTCCCATACCTCAAGTTTTTTTGGTGAATGCAGTAATCTTATTTCCTAGGTGAGGTAGGTGCTTGTCTTTGCCTTGTAACTGGACATTTAACTCAAATGTATCGCTAAGATATATCGCTAAGATAGGCCAGCTTCGTCAAGAAATGTTCATTATGAACGTGCTTGCAGATTCAAACATGCGCTTTTCCTCCAAGAAGAGGCGACTCGGAGCAGCACTTTACCTCGGGAAAGCCACCTTGCCTCGCTGTGAAACAGTAGGCTACAGCCTTTTGGTCAGCTACCATCTCTTCGCAAAGTGCGGAGAATAGACGCGCTTTTAAGGGCCGGGTTTTGATGAAATTCACCACTCCCACAACAACGTTCAAAATCTCATGTAGGTCGGTACTAACTAACCTTATACATTTCCACCCCTATTTTGGAGTTTTTCCTCGAAATTGCACACCGCCTACTTAAAATGGCCCTGTTGCCACATACTTTGACTTACAATCAAGTGCCTGACCTCTTTGGAAAGCTAAGGCCTTGTAGAATTTTTTGGTACCAATAGATTGACTGTGTGATGAACTATCAGAGAGTGGCAAAGGGTAGAATGATAGTTTTTTTTATAGGCGGTTATGCACATCTCTAGAAATGACCACATTCTGCCCTCTTGGTCACTTATTTTCTCTTGAAAACACCACTGAGGCCCACTACCAGGTCTTGTGAATCTGTATGTCAAAGTAGATCCTTATAGGATGAAGTATGACTGTGTGGGACCCATATTTGTGTGGGCATACACATGCGTTTTGCTAAGTGTCCATTTGGAGACTCCAAAAGGACCTTTGGTTACCCAAAACTAAAACTCTTCCTATACAAGAACCCCTTTATGCAGAACCATGATCTTGGTGTCAAATGAAAGGTTACAGTCTGTGTCTCATGATGGAGTGATCCCTGGAGAGCTTTGCAGTGGCTGTGCCATACATTTAGAGATGCATTATCTGACCTGGAACTCTTACTTTTGCTCCAACACCTTTGAGATTTCCATGAAAAAATGACAAACAAGGTAATGCAGCAAACATTTGTATTATAAAATGAAACAAAGGTAAAAATAGTAAATATTATTATCTCCCCCTTCCTCTGCCTCTCCCCCTGCTTCTTGCAGCACCCTTTCCTCTTTGTGTCCCACTGGTCTCAGCCACCGGCTCCTCTTCCTCAGACACAGGATCCTCAGCTCTTGATGTTTTGCTTGGTGGGACCTAGTCTTCATTGCTGTCACTGAAACAATTGTACAGATGGAAGTTAGACTCAGACCCACTAAAGTATATGAAAACCCTTCCCAACAACTTATACAAATTATATAAATGTGTGTACTCAGGTCACACCTCCCCTGCACTCTTTTTTACACAAACACACACACACTGCATTCTCACCTAACTCCCCTCCCCCAGATACCAGAACTATTCACACCTCCCCCTGCACTCTCTTTTACACACACACACACACACACACTGCATTCTCACCTAACACCTAAAAACTATGCACTAAACATTACAAAAGCAAACGAAACTGTATCTGTAACTGTATATGGATATAAGTAGTATACTCACAGCTCGAAATCAGGGTCCTTCCCAGCTAAAAAGTTGTGCTCCTCCTCGGAGTCACTTTCGGAGAAACTACTTTCGGCTCCTCCAGATCATCGATGTCCTCCGGTTCAACATGTTTCGTTTTTGCTTGTCTTTTTGGCATGTTTTTACAAACAAAAACCTTCAAAAACTGCCTCTTGCTTGTTCAGTAAAACACTTCCAAAACACTGCTTCGGTGACTATGTTTACGCATCTGTTTTACGCATTGAATTTAGCCGACAAGGAAGTAGAATGTGACGATGTGTCACATGTCTAAAGAAAGCTCTCCTCATTGGCTACACAGACATCTAGGTCCCATCTCATTGGCTCAATCAGACGCAGCGCTATTGCCATTCAAAGACTGGTTGTCAGATTCATCGCTTACGTGACTCATTGGCTTTGATGGCATCTATCTCGACTCTCATTGGTCCTACAGACATGTAATTGGTATCGATGGAATCAGAAGAGCCTCGTGAACACGCAGAGTACCGTGAATCCAGCGACAATAATGGAAGTAGAACCGAAATATATGGATTTCCGCGAAAAATAAGTTTTTACTTCGCTTCTTTTCGTATGCATCTGTTTTGTTTGTACTGGCGTGTACAACTACTCAATATATTGGCAATAAAACAATGTAGATATTTTACATCTATGGATTCTTACGAAAATTTCAAGACCAAGCATGCTGGGCTAACTTATTGGTACGGCCATACAGACAAGTGACAAAGTATGAACGCAGCAACTTTGGGGGGTGGTGGAGGGGGGTATTCTGATATGTTATATATCGGGATAAACTTATATTTTACACACAAAATATATGTTAATTCATGGAAAGCTTTACATATATCGATTCTTGAGATTCTCAGCTTTAAAATGGTATATAGCATGACTATGGTAGTTCATGATAAGGTGCAAAAAAATGCATGGGGGTTGTTGGGGGGAGGTGGGGGGCACTGTATTTGTCCCGAATTCGGGTCACTATTAATGTACTGGGCTAAGCTACCTTGACACGAGCGCTTCCCTGTGAATAACACAGTACGTCCATTGCTCATCGGGTGCTACCTGGGCCCAGGCTACAGATAAAAAAAAAAATAAAAAAACCTCCTGTTTTTCACGTCAGTTCGCGCCCCACCTGGCATGCCACAGTTTGAGAAACGCTGCTCTAAAGTAACCAGCTAATAATCAAAATAACAACATGTACATGGTTTTTACCTGATTCAGGGGGTGTGTCAGGTATGACAATTAGAATCAGTGGGTCCTACAAAGACAAAACATATGAACACATTATCCATGTGGATAAAATGTAAAATTACTGTAATGCAGCCTACAAAAAAAAATCAGTCATAGGTGTTACCAGAGCCGTTTACGGAGAGCCGGATCACTCCCTATTAACTCCATTATACCTGCAATCTGCTGCAGTTCCGCTAGGGGCGATCACGAATAAGTGCAAAAACAATGGGGGACTATGGAGCTAGACAGCTAAATGTGTCTCTTTAACCTGGTTGTCCTTGAAAAATCGAAGATTGGATTGTGGTTTCTGCAAGATCATTATAGGTCAAAAGTTGAATGAACGAGTACTTACGTCCTTTCGATTTCTTACAGGTTGGGTCGTTGTTGCCCACAACTCACTAGCTTTCTGCTAATGAATGACGTCATTGACACATTTGAAAGGCTTTTTAGAACAAATAAGTGACTCAAAAAATATAATACTCAGCGGTGTGTATTTTCTCTGTCCTCTCTTTCGCATGCAACATTCAAATTTCTGGCCAAAAAATTATATCCCGAGAAAAGTGGATTTGAGGGGTACAGCTCCATAGCCCTCCATTCATTCTGCACTTATTCGTGAGCGCCCTCATGTGGAACCAGAATTGGAACTGCAACCAGTTCAGAAACCGGAAGCTTCCCGAGAGTGGCGGTTCTCCCCTTATTAGACATTCTCTGGTGTTACATTTGCTCTGACAATATTACTCATAACATGCTGAATGCACAGAGCAGTCATATGCAAAGATCATATACATCCACAACTCACCTCACTGATATTACTGCTCTCTGGGGCGTCAGTTGGCTTAGGGGCTGTAAACAAACAGGACATTATCAGTCATTTTTCCATTTCTTTCAGTATCGATGTCTGGGCAATGCACATGTGAACTAGCTGCTAACTGCTAAGCTCACAGCACAACAATGCACATGTGGACTAGCTGCTAACTGCTAATGTGGACTAGCTGCTAACTGCTAAGCTCACAGCACAACAATGCACATGTGGACTAGCTGCTAACTGCTAAGCTCACAGCACAACAATGCACATGTGGACTAGCTGCTAACTGCTAAACTCGCAGCACAACAATGCACATGTGGACTAGCTGCTAACTGCTAAGCTCACAGCACAACAATGCACATGTGGACTAGCTGCTAACTGCTAAGCTCACAGCACAACAATGCACATGTGGACTAGCTGCTAACTGCTAAACTCGCAGCACAACAATGCACATGTGGACTAGCTGCTAACTGCTAATGTGGACTAGCTGCTAACTGCTAAGCTCACAACAGCGGTCATGCATCACCAGAGAGACAGACATGGAGAGAGAAGGATGGAGAAACAGATCAAATAAGAAGGATGGACTAATCTGGAAAACAATGTCCACTTTATGTTTATGTTGGGTTAAATATTTACATATGTTATGTAAATAAATCATTGTGCATATCTTATTACATTTAGATAAAAACATAAAAACACTGTAAATATGCAATTTAAAAATTACATAATTTACTACACTAGTGCAGTGCCCGTCAAACATGCTATTCCTGTAGAAAACCTGTAGCCCACCTGTAGGCCGGTAGGCCTTTAAAAAAAAAAAAACACATAGACCTACACACACACACACACACATACAGATGTTTCTCTCATTTATAGATAGATAGATAGATAGATAGATAGATGGTAGAATGGCTTTATGTGATGAATTTAGTATTTCCCTACTGCACTGCACAGTACTTTATCATAACCAGCATCACCAAGTACCGGTAGATCTGACAGTTAATACCTTAGAAAATACCTTTCATACAAACAGCACAGTCATGGAACACCCATGACACAATCAGATGACAATCAGATGATTCATGTCTTCTGAAAGTGTTGTGAATCAGAATCATTTCTGTAAATGTACATACTCTGTACTTATAGTCATTTGTGATTTTTGTATCCATGTGTATCTCTTGTGTCTTTGGTCTGTATTCAGAGTATCCTTTGTTTATCCTTGAATTCAATGAAAGCCTGTCTAGAGGCCTTTTGCCTATCACCAGGTGTGAAATGTCAATGTTTGTAAAAACAGTATGTGGCCAGGCCTCTGCAGAACTTCCCAATTTTAAATAAAAGACAATAGAAGCTGACCAGACTTGATGGCACCAAAAGGCCACATCCCCTTCCACCACATCTTTACTATTCATAGTAGGTCACTCCTTCTTTTTGTGTGTAACTTAAATATAGTAGACTTGTTCTGTATAGTTAGAGAATACTGGTGAAACCCATGATGGGGTGACACAAACATGCATCTCTCCCTAGAGGGGCACTGGCCCCTCATTGAAAATAATAAAAGCCTGGATCCTGATTTTTCATCGTCCTGACTGAGTCTCCGGAGAAATATGGTAGCTATCACTTCCAATGTGGCATCAGTGTACGTGTCTGTACCTGTCCATGTGTGTGTGTAGACGAATGTGTGTACCTGTCCATGTGTGTGTGTAGACGGGTGAGGACCAGTCACTCCAGTGGCCTTGCCCATGCTCCTCCATGTTTCTCATCTGCACAGCGTACTGCACACCGGGTAACACATCCAAAATTGTCCAGGAAAGCAGTGGTGACGTTCTCGGAATCGCTACAGTCTGATTCTAGAAACACACGCACCCACGCTTTGTGAAGGATGATCATGATCCTTTATCACTTAACTGTACAAATGTTTTTTCTAACAACACATCATACTCACACAGAACAAATAGAACGGGCAATTTTTAGTAATGACAGATTATCGTAATTCTAAATTCGAAAACAGAGAGAAATCTCTATACACACACACACACACACACACACACCTCACCATTTTCCCAAGCACAGGGTGGTATCTCAGCTCAAACTTCAAACGATAGTGGTCATTCCATTTCTTCCAAGACGTGGGGTAAGACCAGAACACATCCAGTTTCCGCTCCACACCGACCACTGACCTCACACTGACTCTGCCAGGAGGGTCCGGCTTCACTGCAGACAAACACAGGGTCAACAACATAAGCACAAACACACACATACAGAGACACTGCAGACAAACACAGGGTCAACAACATAAACACAAACACACACATACAGAGACACAGACAAACACAGGGTCAACAACATAAACACAAACACACACATACAGAGACACTGCAGACAAACACAGGGTCAACAACATAAGCACAAACACACACATACAGAGACACTGCAGACAAACACAGGGTCAACAACATAAACACAAACACACACATACAGAGACACTGCAGACAAACACAGGGCCAACAACATAAACACAAACACACACATACAGAGACACAGACAAACACAGGGTCAACAACATAAACACAAACACACACATACAGAGACACTGTAGACAAACATAGCTTAAACAACATAAACAAACACACACATACAAACAGTGACACACTGCAGACAAACACAGGGTCAACAACATAAACACAAACACACACATACAAACAGTGACACACTGTAGACAAACACAGCCTAAACAACATAAACAAACACACACACATACAGAGACACTGTAGACAAATATAGCCTAAACACACAAACACACCACATAGATCTATAACAGGTCACATACACACACACACACCACACAGGTCTACAGGTCATACATACACACACCACACAGGTCTATAACAGGTCACACACACACACACCACACCACATAGGTCTATAACAGGTCACACACACACACACACACACACACCACACAGATCTATAACAGGTCACACACACACACACACACCACACCACACCACACAGGTCTATAACAGGTCACACACACACACACACCACACAGGTCTACAGGTCATACACACACACACACCACACAGGTCTATAACAGGTCACACATACACACACACACACTCACACACACACACACACACACACCACACCACATAGGTCTATAACAGGTCACACACACACCACACAGGTCTATAACAGGTCACACACACACCACACAGGTCTATAACAGGTCACACACACACACACACACACCACACCACACCACACAGGTCTATAACAGGTCACACACAGACATCACTCACAGATACTTTGTGGTGTGAAGCTGATCCACGGACTGGTGCCACTGCCAGAGGGGCTTGTCACAAACAGCCTAGCATTGTACAAACTGCTATCTGTATCAAGGGCCTCAGGTCCAACCAGGCATCTGCACCGAGAGCGCTTTGAGGAATACCGACAGCAAGACACTCTTTGTTCTGGGGAACTGGACAGTGTGAGAGAGGGAGAGAGAAGCATTTTTAAACCATATGTGTGTATTAATATTAGTATTATTATTTATTGTGCTCCACTATACACTTTGTTTGTCTATTTTTCCCATATCCCTCTCCAACTCTTTCCTGCTCCCATTCTAAATAGAACACCTCTCCCATTCTAAATAGAACATCTCTCCCATTCTCAATAGAACATCTATCCCATTCTAAATAGAACAAAATCTTACATCTCAGTAAAGCCATCCTTACACCAGAAGACTTTGACAAGATTTCAGAAAGATTCTTGAAAGATTGTCACTTGAGTAAAGTTTGGGGGCATTATTTAAAAGACTCCAATCTTTCAAGAATCTTTACAAAATCTTGTCAGTCTTCTGATGTATCAGTATCTTTAACTATTTACATGAGATCTTGCAACACGATAACTATTTACATGAGATCTTGCAACACGATAACTATTTACATGAGATCTTGCAACACGATAACTATTTGCATGAGATCTTGCAACACAATAACTATTTACATGAGATCTTGCAACACAATAACTATTTACATGAGATCTTGACTTTCCCCCTTTTAAATGTAGAGCCCTCTGTCTCTGCACACACATGCATTCACACTCACCTCTTTCTCTTTAAGATGAGGTGGCACCTTGGTGCATGGGTGACTGGTCCACTTGCCGTCCAGTCACAACGTATCTTCCTCTTATACAGATCTTTCCTCCGACATTTAAGAGTGGGTCTCTCAAGAGAATCTGGGAATGAAATGATCAAAAACAGACAGTCAAATATACTGATTCACAGAGTGGGTCCTTATTTAAATGCTGGCCAAAGTGCAGAGGCTAAGATCTAACTAAGGCTTGCTTAAAGGTGCTCTAAGCGATGTTACGCGGTTTCTAAGCTAAAATATTTTTGTCACATACAGCAAACATTTTCTTACGATCCACTAGCTGCCTGTCCCCTGAATACACTGTAAAAATAACGCAATCTCTGTAGACAACCCGGGCTCCAAAAACGTCACCGACGTTTAAGTTTCAATTGCATGGGAGGGAGGAGAGGCTGGGATGAGCTAGCTTGCTGTTTTGTTTGAAACATCAACAGAAGTGACGTTACCCAACCGTGCTTAGAGAACCTTTATCCAATTTAAACTATCCAATTTTCTTTCCCAAATTGTACACCCTGAGAAAGATCCAGTCCATCACAAAGCTGCCTCACACCACATGGTGGCGCTAGTTCATGCCCTAGAACTTTCTTTACAGGATCTCAATAGACTGGCTTTGTGCTTTGCCCAGTATTCCGTCACACCGGTGTGATGGGAATGTTGGAAAAATAAACATTCTAAAGAATATCTGGGTTCATTATAGATGATCATGAAGTCTTCATTACATCTGGCCACCTAGAAGAGGCTCGCGTCTAGATAGTCTTGAGAACGTTCACCAGTGTTTTGATTTTGGCCTACAGAACGTTCGCTCCTTTAAGGGTTAATGGAGTTCACTTAGGTGGAAGCCAGAGAGAGAATTCACAGCGCTTGACAGTCTGGTCAGAGGCTAGGGGGCTGATTTCCCATTATGGAGACCAAAGACCATGTTCACTAAAGCTGGAAAGTAACCATGAGGACTGAGGTCCAGTGATACGCTTCGCTTGCTGTCAAAGTTGGGTGGAAACCACTCTCTGTGAAAATGTGTGTGTGTGGTGTGTGTGAAAGTCTGAAAAACAAATGTATCAGCGTAACTCAAAACTTGCATCGTTTGGAGACAAAAGATGGCGTGTATGTCCACTTACTTGCTACGTCCATTCTGAGTGTGCTCATCCATCGTCCAGCTCTGTGGCAGCTGTAGTTCCCTGCATCAGCCAATCCAAAACTTGGCAGCGTCAAACTCCAGGGCATTCCGACACCTTGCACTGGTCGGCCATTCAGCATCCACTGACTCCCATTATCCATTTCCGATGAGTTGGATCCAGCCTCATAATCGGTCCCAGCATTCGTGTTGTATAATGTGAAGGCGTCTCCTTCTAATTGGTTAGTCTCCAGTGAGTCTACAGTGTCTGATCCGTGATTGGACGACAACATTATGTTTTTGGTAGTGATCTGTCCGTAGTCGGATCCTTGTACTCCAGGGCAGGTGCCCCTGACCATCGGCACACCATTAACAGAGACATCACCACAGCAACTGATGATAACCGCACTACCTGGAATCACCACCAGGGCATCATGGAGGTCATGGAGGGGTTCTGAGAGAGAGAGAGAGAGAATGACAGAGAGAGATGGGAAAGAAAGACAGACAGAGAGAGAGAGCGAGAGAATGACAGAGAGAGCAAGAGAGAGAGAGATAGGAGCGAAAGACAGACAGAAAGAGAGAGAGAGAGAGAGAGAGAGAGAGATGGGGGGGGGGGGGGGTAAACAAACAAATCCTTGGTGAGTTCCAGAGAGTTCTGCTTTGAGCAAACAAACCATTCAATCCTACTCAGCACAGTAAACACACGCAAGAACCCAAGAACCGCATTGCAGTTTAACCCTCTTAACTTATTCTGACTACCATGAGGCTCATTGACTTTGTTAACACAGGGCATCTAAACACACAAAACAAATTTTGATAATTTGTATAACAATTTGAGTGTTTTATTTAACTTTAGAACACCCATGTATATTTCCGGTCAAAAATGACCGGCCATTAGAAGTCAATGGGTGAGAAAATGGTCAGTGCATAAAATTGAGTCCAGGCACATACTTATTGATCAGATGGACTGTGCTTCTGTACATTAAAACACACACACAAACACACTCTCACTCCCTCCCCCTCTTTGCTTCTATGCTAGCACCCACTGGAACCTTTCCCCAATAGAATCTTCCCCTTTCTGACTTGCATGAGCTCAGGTCAGTGAGGCCTGCAGGCCATAAATAGCATATGGAAGTACAAAACTGGTTATATCCAATATAGAACACAAGTTGATGCAAAGGTCAATCACAGCATTAGATGATAATACGTATGTTACTATGGATTTATAACAAGTTATAATGCAGCGGTCATTTTTGACTGGGAACACAAAACTAGTAAACATAAAACGAACACAACAGGAGGGTTAAAGTGCATATCATATGACAATAGTGCTGCAGTAGTGCTCTCTGTTCCTCTTCCACTGCCCTCAATCTGCTCACTGAAGGACTTTTTTTAGACACACTCACTTCCCTGGAATATTAGGGGAAGTCATTGATCTGGCAGACACCACAAAGAAGAGATGTGATGTTTGAGGAGTGGTACTATAGACCACATGAAACATCGGCAACTATCAGTACCACTAAAACAAGAATATCGGAAGAGATTGCGTGCGTCCTTTGACTAGACCTGGATTCTGGAAATGACTTGCAGAGATCACTAAATACATAACTGACTATAACTTGATTCACTAGTTCGCCCATTGGATTGCTTAGACTATGTGTAGAGAATAGTGAGTTTAGCTTGGTAGCTGGCCATGGTCCTGGGATGCCAATAGCGGAGATCACATGCGAGTGATGTCTGCTAACACCCCCTATGGATGAGGGGTGATTTAGAGCTTAGAGCTGATAGTGAAATGGAGGAGCAGGGGAGGATTTTGCAACTCCAGCATGATGTAAAGGGCAGTAAAGAGGGTTTTATACCCTACGAACGGAAGTGGGGTGAGTGATGGCTGTCAATCAACCCTATGGGCTCCTCCTGAACTTTGTTTAGAAACATCATTTGTTGTAGCTGTGTTGTCACTAAAACACCTGTGAAATGAATAATATAGACCTGCCTTGCCTTTGAGGTACTTTTTTCTGAACTGATAGATTGTAGGCTCTGTTCACATATACAGGTAGCCTGCCTGGCCCCGCCCATTCTAGATCTCCTTTCAGGGATATTATAGTCTTGGACACGATAACTCACTAGCGTTTCCCTCAGACAAGAAAAACGTCAGGCCAATCAGCGACGAGAGGGGAAGACGGAACCGTTGTGATAAACAGTAGCGGCAACAACTGCAAACATCAAAAAATGCAGTTGGAAAAATGCAGAAATGTATTTAAAGCAAAGTGGACCCACATGCATTGTTTTCTGACTGTTGATGCTGTTTAATGTCAGTTTGTAAATTTTAGGCAAAGTAAGAAGTAACATTGGGAATCTCTGATCAATGTGATTGGTAAGGCTGGACCAATGATGTCAAAGTTAGTGCCCGTCCCGATGCAAGTGTTGGAAAGGAATCCGAGTCACCAGATTCTATTCACTTTGTGAATGAGTTTGGATTTTTTTCAGGCTAATATACAGGTGTATAAAAAAACTGAAAATCATAAAAAGGTCCATTGCCCTGCACAGACTGAGAGATTAAAGGCTCAGGAAACCATTGCCGGTGTTTTGTCTAAATTAGCTGATTAGAGCTCATCTGTATCATAAATTCTTTATTGTAATATTTTGAGATTCTGGATTTTTGAACTGTATACCGTAATCATCAGGATTAGAATATAATCAAAATGAAAACAAAAAAGGCTTGAATTATTTCACAGTAGCCTATTAATCTACATTATATGGAAGTTTCACTTTTTGAAATAAACTTTTTGAAAATTAACTGTTCCATGATATTCAAATTTTTTGAGATGCACCAGTACATTGGATTTATATTAGAACATGCGAGTGAATGGATTTGCTTGAATTCTAAATATCCTAAAGCAGGAGTTTTCAACCAGGTCCACGGCCCACTTGTGGTCCGTGAGGACATTGCTGGTGGTCCCTGACCATGGATTCAGTGATGTAGTTGCAATGTGGGAATCAGCTTTTTTATTCAGTGGTGGTCCTGCCTTTACGTTATTGGTCAGAATGGTGGTCTCTGGTTCACAATCAGTTTAAAACCCCTGTAGTCTAGTTGCATCTCCCATAGGCCCAATAGTGATGGTGATAGCTATAATTTAAATATTTTTTACCCTATTCCTGCTTTAATGATCGTATTATGCTAATTATGCTAATTACCCAAGGTGCAATTTTTAGCAACCAAGTTGAAATGCATCCACTAGGCCTATAGATTACATTTCTGCAATAAAACGTTAAGGTACTCAACATTTCTGGGTTCAAGAAAATGCAACTAGACTACTGTCCTAAAGCATTTGACTGTTGCACCCCTAAGTTGTATAGCCCCTTAAACATGGGCCTGCATTAGCCTCCTGATTCATTTTCCATCATGTAACAACTTAATGTACTGTACATGGGTTTCTAAAGAAATATCTCTAGTCTAGGCTATATGATTTACCAGTCAATCTACTAAACCTAACTTCTAATCGTCTAGGTCTAACCTTGACCAATCCCCCCCCCCCCCCCCCCATCATATTATAAAACATTATCTCAACTGTCTATATGTATATGAAAAAAATATATATAGTATAATACAAAATAAAATAAGTATAAATGGTAGGCATGTATGTATGTACATAGTTTATATGTTAAACATCAACATACGGTAGCCTTTGCCTGTAATGTTTGAGAGCAATGTGACAGGGACTTCATCATCTAGTAGGAAATCAACTCGTTTTTTTCTCCATGCGACCTACAGCCCTTACAAAACAGAACTATAGGAATCATTTTAGGACAAAATATTATACAAAATATACATTTATATGGATATTAAATGCATCTTATATTTTTGGACACAGAAGTACAAAACACTGAGGGCAAGGATATTATAAATGTATTAGGCAGAATCTAGCCGATAGGAATTAATAGATTTATAGAAATCCTTTAGGGCAGCGGTCCGGGCTGTAGCCTACGACATGAGTTTAAAAAATGTCAAAACTTCATTTTGTCGTGTCGCATAGATGTCGCGCTAGCCTAGAAATCTAGACGCACCCTAGCGGCGGCAAATTAATTTGCTCAGCCTGTACGTCTAGTATCGAACCATAGGGATTTCTATTGGCTTAGCACCGTGGATGTTCTCCAATCACAGCGCTCTATTTTGTTAGAGTCTTAAAGCGGTCTTAACAGGATAACGACAGTCCTGCGACTGTGAACAACAAGGAAGGTGGCTATGGCGAACGGAGAGCGGTTGTTTGAATCGGCGTTGGCGTCAACTTTGGAGGAGTTGGACTTGTGCTTTTCTTTGAAAGTTGAGCAACACAATGCACATTAGTCATTACTTTCGAAGAAGGATGTATTTGCCGTTTTGCCGACCGGATCCGGATATGGTCGTAGCGCTGGCCTATTGCATACCTAGGCAGTTTGAAAGACAATTCTCTGCCCGCCCCTTGGATTAAGCGAGGTGAATGGTTCGATGCCAGACTATACATCTCAATGATATAGGATGGCCCCGCCAGGCTAATGTCGCGCTGCAACCCCACGTTCAGTCGTGTGTGGGCGTTTTGTTTAAAATGTCAGTTACCAGCTCATACTCAGTTCGTTTTAACGTATTATAAGTGTTTTTCCACAAATGGACCACAATTTTAGGCATGTACTTAACAGTATACAACACATTAATAGCCTAAACAAACTATGCAAGCCATTTGGAAATCTTGTTTTATTTAAACTACTCAATGCAATCTCAAATCCTCACCAGAAACACCAACAGTCAATATATTCATCCAAATCCTAGTTTCGTTTGTTTTATGGACTACTAGGTGGTCGTGGAAGAGATCGTTAAAACATTATTTGTCTTCTAAGCGGAACCAAAGTTTCACAGGCACCGTTGTGGTAGAACAAAGGACCTACAACCTCGTCCTTTCATTGGAGAGTCGTCTCGCGTTCAACGGATTAATTTGCATAAAGATGGGCTTCGTCCAGCTTTTTGACGCGCGACATATTTTCAAATGCAGCGCTGCCTTCCCGGAATGCTTTGCGGGCGCGTTAAAGTCGCTTGACGTCACCCATAGGACTAGAGTGGAATGCGACACGACAAAATGAAGTGTCGTGCAAGTGGATCGGTACATGCAAGGCCTTTTCTCTCGCAGCTGGTGCGCGATCACCTTGTTGCGCTTTCAAATGAGTTTGAGCGTTACTTCCCATCCTCCAAAGATCCACGGCAAACCAATGAGTGGGTCCGCAATAGGTTTGCCACCTGTGTCTGACAAAAATCCTGGACATTTTGAGCATCCAATCGACCTTTATGTTTGTAAGCAACGGCGCCTTTCGCACATCTAACCCAAGATAAAAACCGTCATTCTAAGCGACAATTGTATAGCTAAAATTAGTAAGAATGACAATTTCTAGTTATTTGTTTAGTTAATTGCTTTATTTAATAGCAGACCTTTATTATTTTGTTATATTTTCAACAGTTTTTAGTTGAGGACACCTGGGGGCAGTATTGAGAAAAAAGGGGGAATACATAATTAGGTTCTGCTTTTTTGCTTATGTGGAATAAACTTTCCTTTCTCTGTCTCTCCTTGTCCCACACACTCTCCGTCTCCACCTTACCATTTCTAATGAACCTCCACGGTGCGTGCCCCCACCACCACCACCCATGTTATGCTACGTCATTTTTGTAGCCAATAAGGCTGTGCATACGTTTATGGACGTAGACACGCTTCAATTAAACTGAAATACACATTTTGCGCATCATGTACAAAAATCCGGGACATTCAGTGTCCAGGATTTTTATTTTTATTTTCCTGGACAGACCATGAAAATCCTGGACAGGTGGCAACCCTAGTCCGCAACCCATTTGTCAATATCCCGAATAGTCCTAACTTGTTAGGGCAGGAGGAAGAGCAATTGATCGAAATTGAAAATTACGGTGGTCTTAAGAGTGTGTATGAGGAAACCTCTCTGGCGGGTTTTTGGATCAAAACCAAAGCAGAATAGGCCTATCCCGAGATACGAAAACGTTGCTACCATTTCCCACCACGTAGGCCTAGCCTATCTATGCGAGGCCGGGTTTTCGGCAATGACTGCAACTAAGACCAAATTGCGCAATCGACTAGACATTTCAAACACACTGAGGGTGTCACTATGTTCCATCACCCCCAGATGGAACCTTCTTGTTGCAGGGAAACAAGCACAG